>NC_043009.1:71163400-71175900 GCF_006345805.1 Octopus sinensis | reverse complement strand
TTAATTTTCCTTTATCTTTTATTCATCATTCCCCATCATAATTTACTATCATCATTGATGACGTAATCGATTTCTTCTTCTTCTTCTTCTTCTTCTTCTTCTTCTTCTTCTTCTTCTTCTTCTTCTTCTTCTTCTTCTTCTTCTCTTCTTCTTCTTCTTCTTCTTCTTCTTCTCATTCCCCTCGCGTACCTCTTCCCAGGTAAGTAGTAAAAACAACAATAATTTAGATTTACAGTGCTGTAACATTTCGTGACATTCAGTTGAAAAGAGCAATAACAATAATAATAATAACAATAATAATAATAATAACAATAACGACGATAACAACAACAACAGCAGCATTATAGATCTTACAAGTTCAGACTTTGGAGAAATAATAATGCCAGACCTGGAATGTCAGTGAACTGCTCTTTGAAATGTCTGGAGAAGAGATCATAAAAAAGACAAAAACATTCGAAGGAACAACAGATTTTCACTGACAGAACCATTAGTAGATCCACAACTCAGAAATTAAAGACGCCAACATTATTACAACTAAAAAAGAAAAAAAAAGGTAGCCTTACCTGGTCATTTGATTGCTAGAAATATCAGTCAAATCATCTCCCTCCATCCACTTAAATTAAGAATAACTGACCCCAAAAAGGCTGACTATGAAGGAGTGATGCTAATGCTGTGAAATCTTGCATTTATTTCAACTCTTCTTATTAATAACTAATTTGTTTCTATCCAGATAAACTAGAAAAAGGGTTTAACCCCCAAGGACTTTCATGCTAACAAGTTGTCACACTAGCAAATGACCAGTTTTATCAAGAGTGCAAAAGAAAATTTAGGAGGGGAAGGGAGTGTGTTGAAGATGACCAAAGCTCTGGATGTCCTGCAAATGCCACCACCAAGGAAAACATTGATTGATGGTGATGGTTGAGAGGCGGATGACTCTAAATCAAATAGCCAATGCTATTAGCATATCTGTTGAGAGAGTTGAGAATACTCAGCATAATGAACTTGGCATGACGAGGGTTTCTGCTCGGTTGGTGCCACGTCATCTGACACCTGACCAAACGATCACCAGACAGATCCCTTCATTTTTTGAGGCAGATCTTGGTTGTTTTCTGGAACGTTTCCTAACACAGAGATGAGTATTGGGCTCATCCCTTTGTGCCAGAGACAAAGAGACAATCCACGCAGTAGAAACACTCCGCCTTACCTGTTGCAAAGTAGGCGAAGGGCGTCTCATCAGCTCGGAAGGTGATGGCCTCGGTTTTTGGGGATGAAAAAGGCATTGTGTTTATTCACTGTTTTCAGAAAGGTCACACCATCAATGAAGAGTTCTATGCCAACTTGATGAGGCGCTTACAAAAGTCTATCAAGACCAAACGGCCAGGAAAACTGACGAAAGAAGGTGGGATCTTGTTCCAGCAGGACAATACTCCAGAACACAAGTCCTTGGTTTTAATGGCTTCTTGTGCGTGACTTTGGATTTGAACTGGTTAATCACTATCCCTACTCTCCTGATTTGGTCTCATTTGATTATCATCTGTCCCCCAACATTTAAAAAAGAAACCCCACTCAGCTGGGAACCATTATCGCTGTGATGATGACGTCATATGTGCTACTGTTGACTTTTTTGAGCCACAGGATAAAAGCTGCTTCTCCAATGGAATCCAAGCACTGCAACACTGATGAAAGAAGTGAGGGGATCACAAGGGGGTCTCTGTTGAAAAATAAACCCCATTTGGTCACATTCTATGAGAGGATCTTGGTCAGCCTGTGAACTTTTCGGCTGACCCTTGTATTAGGTAATGTAGTTGTACGTGATCCTTAAAACGACAGCTGGAATTCCTTTTAGTTATAGGTTTACTTGGTCAGGATTCTTCAGGACTAAGCACCCACCACCACCACCACCACCACCACACCACCACCACCACCACCACCACCACCACCACCACCACCACCACCGCCACCACCACCACCACCACCACCGACAACGACAACAACAACAAGAGCGCCGGTGCTACAGCGAACATTGTAGAACATATATTTGCAACAAACCAAACTTTACATCTAAAAATCAACGCCCCACATGAGTAACCCACATGTAAAATAAAGAAATAAGCTACCAAACTTTAATCTATTATCTCAGCCAGATTATAAATTTTATCAGGCAACGTGTAAGATTAACAAAAAGGTTTCCTGCTTCGAACGAGCCATGTTCTTTTCAGCGATATTCTTTCATAAACAGGTCGTATCAAAATCCCCTTCAAATTCTAGTGGAAACTATACAGAAGCCTTGTGACTTTATTTGTTTTAATGCAAAAATTATCAGTCTGAAACATTTTAAACTGGTCTTATAAAAAAATTACCAAAGTTAGAGGCGAAATGTCTTTTTGGAGGAACCACTAACCTTGAGTAAGATCTTCTAATTCATGGAGACTATAAAAAAAAAAATTAAACAAATTATTTAATAGCTCTTTGTATTTTTCCCATTTTATTCTCTTTAAATTGTTGGTTTTGTTTAATTCATCAGGGATATTATATATCTTTCGCAATTTGAGTCGATTTAACACTTTTACACGGACGTTTAAATTGATTAAATAAATAAGAAATAAGAAAGAAGAAAATAAAAAAGTTTCTAAATATAGGAGATAGACAAAATAATGGCGACACCTAGCATCATAGCATCATAATTTTGAGATATCTATAAAATCATCAAAAGCTTGTTTATTTTTAGGTTTTTTAAAATTTATTATTAGTGTTGCTTAATACGTTTTGCTAAAACTGATACTTCTTTTCAGATATCATCAGAAAAAGGTAATTAAAACTCATTAAAATGACAGATCTATCGAACTTGCAAAGAGGTCAATTAGTTGGTGCTCGTATGGCAGGTGCTAGCGTAATGAAAAACAACGCAACGTTTGGTGTATCAAGAAGTACTGTCCCGAAAGTAATGACAGCCTTTGAGAAAGAGTGAAAAACCTCCTCGTCGAAACAAAAGTCCGGAAGAAAACGAAAACTTTCAGATAGGGACCGTCGGAGTCTAATGCGAATTATTAGAAAGCATCCCAAAGTTACTGCAGAGCTTAATGACCACCTCGAGAAACAAGTTTCCATAAAAACTGTTCGCCGGGAGCCGCACAAAGCCGGATTTCACGTGAGGGCTGCAATCAGAAAACCACTACTTTCAAAAACAAAAGTTGCTGAGCATTTAGAGTGGAGTAAAAACCTACAGAATTTGTCCCTAGAGCAGTGGAAGGATGTTATTTTCTCGGATGAGTCATCCTTTACCTTATTTCCGACCACCGGCCGAGTATACGTGTGGAGACAACCAAAAGAAGCATTTGACCCAGACTGCCTTCTTCCAACTATTAAACATGTAGGAGAACCTGTGATGGTCCGGGGGGCTATATCTTGGAAATCCGCCGGATCTGTGGTTTCAGTTCATGGCAGAATTAATAGTCAAGACTATTGAAGCATTTTCTCTGATCAAATTAATCTTATGGTTCTGGAGGGTAATGCAATCTTTCAGGATGATAATGCACCAATTCACACTGCTAAAATTGTTACTGAATGTCACGAGGAACATTCTAGTGAAGTTGAACATCTTATCTGGTCACCACAGTCCCCAGATTTCAATATTATTGAACATTTATGGAGCATTTTAGAAAAACGAGTAAGGAGTCGATATCCTCCACCCTCATCACTACAAGAACTGGAGACTGTTTTAGCTGAAGAATGGACACAAATTTCTTTGGAAACAATTCAAACTTTGTACGAGTCCATACCTCATAGAATTCAAGTTGTGATTACTGCCAAAGGCGGTCCTACCCCATATTGAATTAAATTTGCTTGAAATTTTAAGGTGTTTCCATAATTTCTGAAGGAAACCAGACACCTTGCACTTAAGCTTGTCGATGGCCAGCTGTTAAAAGGAGGCATAACAGTCCAACACTATTTGGGACACTACTTACATTGAACAGTTAAATAAAATGTCACTGAAAAACCGTGCACTTTTTCTTCGAATTGAGTTGTATGCGATGTTACTTTGTTGGCATTTTGTATCTCTGTCCCCAGAGACCGTTGGACGACTTTTGTTTCTTCCTGCTTCAGAGCTGGCGCCTTCAACATACAACTACCTACGGGTTTTGTGTTGAAGAATTGGCCGACAGCCAATCTCGCTCCTAGCATGTCGGTTCTGATGCTGTTCTTAATCTCTCCCCCCACCTTACCAAATTACTAATTCTCTATCTAATCCACTTCTCTCTCTTTTGCTATATCTTTACAAAAACTGATCCGATCACCCTCTTCTGAATCCCCCTCCACCGATTGCTGGCGATTGCTCTTGTCAACGGCCTCTTAATTAAAATGCTTCGGAGCCTCTGTCGGCTTTAGGCATCGGGAATGACGTGCTTCCAGTAACAAGGTTCCTGACTATAAACCCTTTTTAGGTCGGCAACAACCTCCTTCCTCTTGGAATTTTGGAGTGTTTTTCTTACTATTTTTTCTTGCTACTTTTCTTTGTAGCACAACGGAATCTCCAAGTCGGAAAGTTCTAATGTGAAGAATGGAAGCGGTATAACTGGGTGTATCTGTTTTGCTGCGGAATTATTTTGAGGGCTTTTGTCGATGCCTTGGGGAACTGGTGTTGTTGTTGTTGCTGTTGCTTTTGTGTTTTGTAACTACTGTAGCTGCTTTTATTGGCGCTGCTGCTGCTGCTGCTATTGCTGTTATCACAGTTGCACGCTGTTGTTGTTGTTGTTGCTGTTTTTGGAGTTATGACGCTGACAGTAGGAGAAGTGTTTTCTTTATATTACCCTCTGCTTGGAGCCGGAAGCCCCATATGTGATTGGTTGCGCACCCTTGCGACCCCTTGGCCTTCAGCCTGCTGCCTTCTTTGATAAACTGGTGTTGTTTGCTATACTCCCTTGATCCCTTTAGATTCAATATCCCCATGCTTACACCCATTTACCAGTTGCCTTGTCCAACCTTATATATCTTCATGCTTGTCTCATCCATCGCACTCACCTCCATAAAACCCTTACTCCTTCCCGAAGGAGACTAACTGCATGTTTTCTGTTCTGCAGGTATTTCTTTTTCTTATCGATTTCGATGATTCTGTTGTTGCTGCAGTTGTTGCTGTAGCTGCTGCTTTCCCAGCAAATTTGTTAAAAGGTAGAAGAATGTCGCAAAGATGGCTCGAATGAGTCGACCTGAAAGATGGAGAGTACATATGAAAGAGGGGCGCCTCCCACTGCTGTTCTTAGCAATCCGGATGATCGAGTATCAGTGGAATTCCTTGGTTACTCCTGCGTGAAACTTTACCTGTTGATTGCTAGCTTAGATGAGTAAAGCCCCAGGGGTTTTGCTCTAAATGATTTTTGGCTTCCCCTCCACACAAAATGATTTCTTTTTCTTCTCATATTATTGTTGTTACTACTACTACCACCACCACCACCACTACTACTACTACTACTACTACTACTACTACTACTACTACTACTACTACTACTACTACTACTACTACTACTACTACTACTATAATTATTATTATTATTACTAGATGACAATGGCACTCTTCTTTTAATTTTGACTATATCATTATTATTATTATTATTATTATTATTATTATAGACGTCGCGCAGTATACAATATCGTGAGGTTGTTGATTGAAGGTATTGTGTCTACGTGGGTTTGTACTGTTTGTCAGGTGACAACGAGGACCTCAGACAGACAGTTCCAAGTAATGCCGACTTTTGCCATACACTGTTGTGTTTTGCTCGACACTGATATTCCTGCTCGTCATCTGCCTGACTGGCTCGAACGACGTACCTCGCCGTCTGTTTTTCCTTGTATTGGTCACCGTGGGGCCTACACAGAGGGGACGAACAAGGACAGACATAACAGCACAAGTGGGTGCACAAAACATATGCTTATGTGTCTGCTTGTGTGTATTCATCTGGAGATTGTGTTTACTTGTGCATACCTACCCGAAGGTTCTAGGCTGTCTATGCGTGCCTGTGCATATGCAGCTTGGGACCTCCGGGCGTCTGGGATACTCCTGTGTGCTTGCTGCAATTTGACACACAGCGCGGGTACTTATGGTACTTACTTCCCTCCCCTACTCGCCCTTGAGTTCCTCGGGGTGGGGAGCTCCCAATGTCCCTCCTCCTTCCATTCTGCACCTCCCGGATCCCCTATCTCTGCCTTCCACATTCACCTCCTCCGCACATTCTCCTGATTCCCCGCCTCTGCCACTCCCTTCCTGCATCTCCTCCACCGGCACCTGGCTGCTAAGAAGGTGACAACTCGCCCCAACGTAGCTCCTCCCTCTGAAGCGGCAGTATGGCGGCCTTCCCGCTCCACTACCACTCGCAGCCTCACATCCTCTGGCAACTCCATCTTTTCGTCAACCTCCTACAGGTCCAGTGAGGCGGCCCGGATAACGACTTCCAGGCTACATCCCCACCAGTTCAACTGCTCGGCGTGGCCCACCTGCAGCAGTTCCGGGTCCTCCTCTGCTTCCACCAAGACTGCTGCCAGCAGCCACATCTCATCAATCTCAGGGGGCACACCGCCAATCCCTATTCTCGCCCCCTCCCGGGACACGCTGGTAGGCGCACCCACCCCGCTCCTCTCAATGCCATAGTGGAGTACTTCCCTGCCCGCCCCCACAGCAGGGAAGCGCACTCTACTGCACCAAACCCTCCTCCTCTGCAGCAGAACTCAATGCCACGTGTCACCTCCTGCAAGCACCCTTTCATCGCCTCCCCGCCAGACACCTCTATCTTCCTGTCTGTCAGTGACAGGGTTCCACAACCTACCACTCTCTCCCCACCTCCTGTTACATCCTGGCCCTCCTCCAAACCAACTTCCACCCGCTTCTTACCATTTCAAAGTCGACAGGCCCCTCCCCGACCTCCAACCGTCTCACAGCAGCCGCAACCCCCCCACCTCGACCGGCCACTGAAGCGCAGCTCCCGACACGTGTTTGCAACTCTTCCACTGCTCACTGCAACCCTCGCCCCTCCCATCGTAACGATAAAAATTTAACACTGAACAACACATGTTCTTTTCGAAGTCGCGTAGCGCGGCGCCTGTCACCACTCGTTATGCCTGTCCACTATATATTTGTGGTGGAACAGCCCATTTCTCTCACTTGGGGTCTCCCCCCACAGCACCTCCCCTTTTGAGATTTTTTTCTTCATACAGCATTATTATATATTGTTTTCATATTCCATTTTTTTCTTCCACACACAGACTTATTTTTTCTCGAGAATGCCCCAGGTAGTACTTGCTCTACATTCTTACCAGTAGCGCTACCAACACATAGCGACCTCACTAAAATCCTTCAAACGGACTTCTATACATATATATTTTCTGTGCACAGTATTATTATTTTTTTTCTGTGTCCCTCTGTTGTGGATTGAGTGAAATTAGAATCCTCGCTACCATTGCTGTATCTTGCGAAACCTCCATCGCCTCTGTTGTATCTTGCGTGTGTTCGAAACCTTCGTCAACAGGATTTTTAATATTTTCCACTTCATGTGGTTTCAATCTTTCTTCAACAAGATTTTTTACTATTTTTCACTGCGTGTAGTTTGAATCCTTGTACAGTGGTGTCAGTTGTTCACTTCCAGTGAACTACGGTAACACCTCTTATTTTTCGAGTACCTTCTGGAGTATTCGAGCGGTTCCAAGCAGTACTGTTTTCTGTAAGTGCTCCACTCTTATTGCAGCCCCTATTTGTTCCATGTACTTCTCAAGATTTTTACTCACTGTTCCCAGGGCACCGACAATTATTGGTACTACTACCACCTTTTTCAGCGACCACAACTGCTTATCCTTCCAAGCTAACCTGTCATATCTCTCAACTTTTCTTTCTTCCTTTTCTAATACCTTGTTGTCAGCTGGGTATATTATATCTATGATCCAACATCGTTTGCTTTCTCTCTCAATTAACATTAGGTCTGGTTTCATATTCTCTATCTCATGGTCGCATTGAATAATAAAATCTCAGAGGATCTTTACATTATCATTTTCGATGATGCCTTCGGGTTTATCTGAAAACTCACAGCTTATCTTGCTGGGTAAGATGGAAAGTATCAAGTGTCCACAGCCAGCAGACTAAGGTGACACTTGTTTACTGGTCATGCTTCAAAAAACCTGCGAAGAATTCATGCAGTTCCAAGCAATGCTAATTATTGTAGGTGTTCTACCTTCACACTTGTACCAACTTCTTCAGCCATGTTGGTAGTTGAGTACTGATACTTCCAAGTGCACCAATTACTATTGGCATCACGTCTACTCTCTTCATTGACCACAACCTTCCTATTTCCCACTTTAAATCGTCGTAGCTGTTCATATTATTATTATTATTATTATTATTATTATTATTATTATTATTATTATTATTATTATTATTATAATATTTTTTTGGGGTGGAATAATGGAGAATGAAAAACATAAATCATAAACACAAAACAACTAAAAGGAGGTTATAGATGTAAAACTAAAGCAATGGCAATGAAAACGCTTCTATGGCCCACATCGGGATAAAATGGGTAGAGTAAGAAAAGAGAAGGAAAATTGCCACCGTGGTTAAGAAGCCCGAGTCCCCAGACTGGGACAGAAGCTTTCTTGGTAGCAGAATAGGATGAACAGATTGCGTCAAGAAAGCAGCAAAGCATGTAATTAAATAGAATACATTAATTAATTACAGGATATTTTGTGCTGGGATTCGGCAGAAGCAATTAAAGAAATTGTCTCTCGTTGCCAAAGCTTAGCTGAAAAGAACATGTTTACAGCTTGACAGCATCTTTCATACACTGGAAGTTATACAATCATTCTGAAATACCGAGAGAAAAGAAATATATGTATATAACAGAAAGGGTTTCAAACAATGGCAAAGGGGCCATTTTCGGTAAATCCAGACGAAGTAACGAGAAGTACTCGGCCGTTTATTGTTATGAATAGCATCAGGAAGGGAAATGCTTCCTAATCAATATTTGACTCGCAACATCATGTATTCTCTAAGAAATTGAAAAATGATCCTACATTGCATGGTGTGTTGTCAACAACAGAAAAATTAAAAACTAAAGAAACCAAGGATCACAGGGTTGTCCTCGGTGGGGCAGTGAAAGAATGTAAGGAAAAATATTGAAGAAATCCACTGAATAACAGTAACATCATCAGCAGCAACAACTGCTTCAAATTTTGGAACAAGGCCAGCAATGTTAGGGGTTAGTCGCTTATACCAAAGCTCTACTGGCACTTATTTTACCAACACTGAAAGTGGGAGAGGTAAAGTCGACCTCGGTGGAATTTGATCTCAGAACGTAATTAGTCGGAAGAAATGACGTTAAACATTTTTGACCGACGTGCAAACAATTCTGTCAGTCCGCCATCAGGAATTTCTTTTGCTTGGCCAAGATGTTAGGGATATGAAGAAAAGCGAATGATTAAAACAAATAATTAACAGCCACAACAATAAAGAACAACGAAAAATACAAAAAGAAGGATTCCACAAAATGGAAAGGAAAAGTGGAATGTGATTTAGGATTCTTCTTATAAAATCTTGGATTTTGCTGACGGAAGCGCAAGTGTCTTCTCCCAGGACAAACAACCAACTTTCACCGAAATTTCATTCGAAGATAGAAACCTTCATTTCTGTCTAAACTTTCCTCTTTAAGCTGTATTTGAGAACGGTGATAAAGGCTTCCTCTGAAAACCTTAACAGCACACACACACACACACCACACACACACACACACACACACACACACACCACACACACACACACACACACACACTGTTCTTCTTTCCAAAGCAAGACATTAATTTAAGCTGAACTACAAAGTAAAAGTCGCGTTAACAGCAACAGAAGGATCGGCGTTTGCTCCATACCAAAATGCTCTTTTGAAAATATAAATAGGATGTTATTCACGAGAGTCATTTTAACTATCATGGGTAGTTGCGTTATGCAAGGAATCGGTTTGGTATTGATATGTATTTTAACAAAATAGATAGGAAATAACAGACTGACACCATTAATAGCCACAATAGGCAATCTCTTGGTAGAAATTATTGTAGCAGAAATCCGGGATATTTACTACGGAAATGGCGTTTGCTAAACATTTCTATAGGTGGGGTTATATCATGAAAAACTTTATATATTGGCCATCATTATAGGTTTGCGTGATTGCTGAGATTGTGTATATATTTGTTGTGACCGTACATACATATACATCTACACACACACACACACACACGCACATATATATATATATATATATATATATATCAATCTATCTATCTACATCAATCTCTGTGTCTGTATACACACACACACACACATTTATATATAAGTACACACACACAAGAATGATTATGAATATGCATGTATACTTACGAATGTGTAAGTTGTATTTACCTATGTATATGTGTTCAATGGACATATACATATATATAAATAAACGCATATATATATATATACATATATATATATATATATATATATTATATATATATATATATACACATATATATGTATATATCTATGCATATATGTATGTATACACACAAAAATACACATGCATACATAAAATTTATAAGCTTATATAAATATACACTCATGCGGTAAGTTTTGTCTGAAATGTGTGTGTGTGTGTGTGTGTGTGTGTGTGTGTGTGTGTGTCTTTAATGTAAGCGATTAGTGAAATAATACAAATGAATGATAATATCACCCCTGGTGGTAATTGAGATATAGTTACTGTGTTTATTGAGAGAGATATGAAAGAACAGGTTCAATTTGTCTCCCAGACCGTTTCGATACAATTGCTAATGGTGACAGCACTGCTAGTTGGCAACGCAAATAAAACACCGTCTCTCTCTCTCGCTCTTGTATCATTCAAATCTACACTTGAAAATCTATACAGCCGCACACCATGCACACACGCACACACACACACACGCACGCACACACTCACACACACACACACACACACATACACACACACACACACACACACACACTCTCTCTCTCTTTCTCACTTTCTTTCTCAGTGTACATATGTTCGCTTATATATCGTGTGTGTGCATTTGTATGAACGAATATGTGTCTTCATATCAATATATATATATATAATATATATATATATATATATATATATATATATATATATTATATATATATATGTATATCTATATATGTAATGTATGTATGTATGCACCAGCATCAACGCCATAGTGAACCATTATCTTTCCCACCTTCCGTGTACGTGTGTTTGCATACACAATCTTCCACACAGTTTTCATTCGTCCACCTAGTTTCCTCTTTATGTTTCATCTGTCTCTCGAGATATAAATTGCGAGTTTAGAGGCAACACCCCCTCCCAGTCACACAATTATATATAACAGTTCGATATCTCTTACTGTAAATAACTAATAAAGTCTGCCATATATATATTGGGCACTTCCTCTCAACTTCGCAACCCCAGAGTCTCTCTTCCCCTCTCTCTTTCTTTGTGTCATACACAGGGAAAACAAATATCAACACTCACCCTTTGGTTTCGAATCAAAAAATCCTTTAATGTTGTTCCCGCACTTCAAAACACAGGAATATTTATACTCAGGAACACATACATGCTGACACACACCATTAGACATGCACACAGATAAATATTTATACAGCTCAACATTTCTATGTCGAGGTATATAAATGCAAGTACACACGTGTGTATATGTACGTGTGTATGCAGTGCGAACAGGGTCTTGAAAGGAAATAAGAATACAATGGAAATTTTAGAATATTAAAATTTCAGTTGTATTCGACACAGTAAATCTAAACTGACGTATTCCCAAGATTTCGTTGATAGAACTTAACATTTATAGTTTCGACGGAGAAATAAATACCAAACCAATATCTCAAACTAGTAGGATTTAGTATCTGATCTTCGAAAACCTATTAATAAAAGATGTTGGTCAAATTTGAAAATGGGTACAGACTATCAGGCTGTATCCTTCTGACTAAAAGTCGGGTCTTTAAGGAATTTGATTTTTATTATTATTTTATTTTTGGAATAGTGTGAATAACAAGAACGGTACAAAGATGGATAACATACATTTTAGGGAAACTGGGGACCTGGTTGAAAAGAGTAGGGGGTCATAATCCATCGAGGCATATATTGACATTCATCGTCAAGGAGCAAATTGGATGAATCATTAGAACACCGGACATAGACCCTTTTGGTATTCGTTCCAGCTCTGCGCTATGAGTTCAAATCCAATCGAAGTTAACCTCACTTTTCTTTGGTACCAGTGCAAGATGGAAGATTGGTGAAAATGCCAGAACATGGAATAGGATACGTTGCAGTAGTTTATTTTTGGTTATTTACATATCAATGCCAATGCCTTCGATGTCACAGGTCTCAAGCTGTGGACAACATCGTGGAAAAGAGAAAGGAATTCTCCAAGAGCAGATTTACGAATTTAAATCTTTCCGGAGATAA
>NC_043009.1:71123400-71158400 GCF_006345805.1 Octopus sinensis | reverse complement strand
GTCCCGTACTCATCAGCTAAAATACATGTAAGTTCTCTAGACATCCTAGTGTTTGAGGCTATACTCATGAAGTAATGTAGATAATTAAACAGATTTCTAAAGTTCATTAAAGTTCTTTAAAGATGATGTATAGTCTTATCACAGAATATTAAAAAAGTTTTGATAGCATCACAGAGAAGGTGACCTAATCCATATGAATTTCCATAGATATGATGAGGGATTATATACTCACAGAAGACAAATTTATCCATTGTTATTAGCATTACAGAGAGGGTGAATTAATCCTTTGTATATATGCACAGATTCCAATGGTGTAGATGTAAATTTCCAGAGAAATGGAGATGAATTTCATATTCACAGGCGATAAATTTTACAATGGTTGAACACAATGAGGTAGGTACCAATCCTTGTTATATGGATACTGTTCTACCCCAAATAACCCCTCTTCTCCCCTTAAACCTATGGCTAAGTACCGACGAAGTTCTAAAATGGTTTAACTCTCTAACTAATACTAGTAGTCTGTCCTTTATTCAGTTCGATATTAATAGTTATTACTCTAGCATTTCCCCTATCTTACTCAACAAATCACTAATATTTGCCATGAATCGCTCCCTCATAACTAGAGAAGAAATCAATATTGTGCTACTAGCTAGGAAGACATTTATTGAATTTGAAATAAATTATGGACTAGAGCAGATACACCAAATTTTTTTGATATACCAATGGGTTCCAGTGATTCGGCTGAGGTAACCAACCTAGTAGGCGCATATCTATTAAAATGCATAAGCAAGGATATCCCAGAAATACAGGGGGGTCTATATAGAGATGATGCTCTGTTTGTTATCCCTAGTAATAATAAATCTGTTATAGAAAGGATTAGAAAGAAAATTAATAAGTTCTTTAAGGATTTCAACCTCAGTATAACGTATGAACCGGGCACTAAAATAGCTAATTTCCTAGATATTACCCTAGACCTTAACTCCAAGCTACATTACCCATTTAGAAAGGAAGGCGAAGTCACGAATTACGTAAATAATTTATCAAATCATCCCCCAAATATAATAGAATCTTTAGTAAGAAATATTTCATTAAGAATTTCAAAATTATCATCCAATAAGGATATATTTAACTCCCATTCTGAGCATTATAATGCGGCGTTAACTAAGGCTGGATACAACCAAAAGATTACATTCGTTGATATGGAGAACTCACGTATTCCTAATAATGAAGTTATCAGTAATCAAGTAAGCAGCAAAAAAGACCAAGCCCGAAATAAAAGTAGAATTAAATTAACGGTAAACGCTAATCTAGAGTACAGGCCCAACAATTCAAATAGAAGCATTGACCAGAACATAGGTAACTCGGATAAGATTGAAGTAGATAAACCTAAGATGCACACAAATAAAAATAAAAATAATGGTAATAAATACAATAACTCCGGTGAGATGTAGTAGTAATTCTAAGAACCCTAATTTTATAAAAAAGATATATTATGGCTGAATATTCCTTTCAACTGTGCGATACAATCGGATATACAGAACAAATTCAAAGTGATTCTGGAAAAAATTTCCCTATCTCTCATAGATATCATAGATTATTTCTAGGAAAACAGTTAGGATTTCTTATTCAACCCTCCCAAATATGTCCACTTTAATAGCTAAAATTAATAATAACAACATTAAACTAGCCAGGAAAGATAGAAATAAAAATAATAATATCAGTATGAATACCAATAGCAATAACAATAATACTACCAACAATAAAAACAGCAATAGGAACTATCAAAACATAGGTGAAATTAGTAACCACAGAAGACTAATAACATTAACATTAATAGTAATAATACAATGCCGATATTAATAGAAGTAATATTGTTAATAATAGAAATAATAGAAATAAGGCTAATGGAGAAAATAAGGAGATGAAAATATCAGTGATATCTATAACAATAATATACAGTTGGATAAAAAGACTAACAATAATAATAACATTACGAATAATATAAGAAATCTTGGTAGGACTTTACACCTAAATGATGAAACGGAAGGATCAATAATAATAACAATACTTTAGATATCAGTACCAACTATAGAATGATAATCAAAATAATAGGAACCTTAAACATCTACCCAGGAATAATCAAAGGCCTGAAGTTGTTCCTCCTGTGTGTAAGTGTAGAATAAAATCAAAATGCCCGGCACCTGGTCTATGTAGGGAAAATAATGTAATCTATAAATGTACCATATCCACGGAGAATAACAAATATTTTTACATTGGCTGTACAATTAATTTTTTAGCCAGAGTTAGAAATCACATCTCGACTTTTAAATTACGTCATAAAGCTGGTACCACCCCACACTTTCAAACAAAATCTGGGAACTCAAAAATAATAACAAAAATTATACCCTTAATTGGGAAATAGTTAGGAGAGCAATTCCGTATAAAAATAGTAGGGTTGTTTGTCAACTATGCTCCATGGAGACGTACGAAATTCTAAGCATAGTAACATAGAAACTTATTGAATAACCATATCGAACTAGGTCAAGTTTGTGTCCACGCTAAATTGAAGACTTTAAAATATTTTAAATGATTGGAATATTCATAACTAGATAGATAGATATAACTTGATTTCTACTAGTATAGCACTGCTTTAAGTAGATAACTAAGAGTTCTCACATTACAGTTATCTTTATCTTTTTCCTTATATCTGCATCAGTTTTTTGAGAACAGGAAATGAATAGTACTTATTCGCTACTTAATTGAGGCTTTATTTAATTTCAAACTCACAATTTTTAAATTCTTAATTTTAATCTTAATTGTAATATTTAATTTTAATTCCTATTAATCTAATTTAAATAGCATAACTCTAATAAATTATAATTAGTTACTGTAGCCCCATAATTCTATTTCATAATTAAATAAATAAGGCTATTCCCTCGGTGATAATATGATTATCTTCATTATGATAGACAATCCCCTAACACCTTGTAAATGATCTTATAAGATTTGACCTGTAGTCAGTCAATGTATGAATAATAACGACAACTCCTTAAGACAATAAAATGAATAAATTAAATAAGTAAATTTTTATGACTTTTTGATAAGATTATACTTAGATTTTCCTAATGTATTTTCTGGTGATTTTAGCATCTGACCCCTTAACCCCTGACTGTGTTATCTCTTTAGATTCTCTTTAAACTCATAGCGTACCTCACAGCATAAATTAACGGTTTACTGGTCAAAGAATAATATTCCCCTCTAACTCCTAGATGCCTGTTGATTAAAACCAGACTTACAGTCTACTAGCTCTTCTGTATAACTAGAACCCTCTTTTTTCTTTTTCTTTTTTTTCCCTCCTTTCCCTATTTCTTTCTCTTTTCTCTTTCTTCTTTTTCTTCTTCTTATTCTCTGTTTCCTTTTCTCTTCTCTTTTAGTCCCCCTTTCCCCCCCCCTTTTTGCTCCCTCCTCCATTATTTTCTCTCTTTTCTTCTATTCCCTTCTCTATTCTTGGCCGATCTAGTAAGCCCTTCAGCCTTTAAGAGTTAAATAGCTACAGCCTCTTGTGAATAGCAGTAATGTGATTAATATGGCAAACACCTAACCATATAACAAGGATTGGTACCTACCTCATTGTGTTCAACCATTGTAAAATTTATCGCCTGTGAATATGAAATTCATCTCCATTTCTCTGGAAATTTACATCTACACCATTGGAATCTGTGCATATATACAAAGGATTAATTCACCCTCTCTGTAATGCTAATAACAATGGATAAATTTGTCTCTGTGAGTATATAATCCCTCATCATATCTATGGAAATTCATATGGATTAGGTCACCTTCTCTGTGATGCTATCAAAACTTTTTTAATATTCTGTGATAAGACTATACATCATCTTTAAAGAACTTTAATGAACTTTAGAAATCTGTTTAATTATCTACATTACTTCATGAGTATAGCCTCAAACACTAGGATGTCTAGAGAACTTACATGTATTTTAGCTGATGAGTACGGGACTCGTTTATTTGCTGTAACCTTTGCAACTTTTAATAAAACCTGTCCTTGTATGAAACGATCGTACTAAAAACCTATCCATTCTTGTTGCTTCTTTCTCGCGTATATATATATATATATATATATATATATATATATATATATATATATATATATATATATATATATGTATGTGTTTTGTGTGTGTGGTGTGGGTGTATACACCTATTTTTTTAATCATTGCGCATGTATACAAAAGTATGTATGTATCTTTTTGTATGTATTTATGCTTATATTCTGAAAAGGTGTGAAAACTACAGACATCTGACGACACAAATTCATCTCGGATTTTGTTTTCTCTAATTACTTATGTAAGAAAATAAAAAAGAATTCACAAGTAGGTTGGCTTTTAGGAAGTTTATAGTGAATCATATTGACCATCGTATATGACTGGTACTCCATTTTATCGATCCTGGAAGAATGAAAGTCAAAGTCAGCACCCACGCAATTTGAACGAGGAACAAAAAAGAATGTAACCAAATGCTGCAAAGCCCGTGCCAGGGGCGCTACTGTTTCTTTCTTAATGAAAAATAATTATGATGTTAATAATTCGATGCTAATTGAGCTTATTAAGAAGGACCTGGGGACATTCCATTTTGTGCAAATATTGTTTGATGGATAAATTCATTGCGTTTCATAATATGAAAGGTGTTAGATTGGCGAGAATGTTGTGTTTAAGTATCCTATATTGTGCGATATGTTTTTATGGGAGACTGTAAGATGTTCGAGAAAGACGTCTGGCTGGTATTTTCAGCACGTCGAATGATTTTCTAAACGCTATTGCTGAACACCGAGACCATATATCGATGATATACTGACGTCACCTTATTTGCCAGACAGGAACATAAGAACGATTTCTCTCCACGCCCCTCTCTCTCTTTTTCTTTCATTCTTTCTTTAATAACTTCAAAGAAATGGTTGGTATAGGAGGCGTTGTGAGCAATGAGTTACTCCAGAAAGGTGATAGAGATGTTGGGATGAAGAGTTTAAGCTAAGACAGAGTTTCATTGGCATCGTTATTATATAAGGACATTTCGCCACCTCTGCTGTAAGATCTTCACACTTCACTTTGTTTAACGCCTCCTTGTTACGTGATTATAGAATCTTGCTGATGTTTCGTCTCAGGTTTGCTTTATTTGAGCAGAACTATAATGAGAGGCGTTCTTTCTGTGACCATTTCATCTATTATTTTTCAGATACAATGTACTTAGGACTACAATATCTTCATAGGAAAGATAAAAGGCAAATTGAATCTAAGCAAGATTTGAACTCTGAATGTGAAAGGACGTAAACAAATAACCAGAAAAACATTTTATGCGACAGTTTGTCCTTTACACACCATCCGGGTGATTGTAGAAGATATCCTTTGGAAACTTTGAGACACATCTAAAATCTTTTGATAAATCTTGTTGACCATTCAATGTCTTCTACCTGATTGAAGCCTATTCACAGCAGCATTAAATTCACGTTTCTTCCAAAATATTCTCTCAGAATTCTCATAATTGTTCTTCTAAGAACTGTTTATCATCATCTTGCCATCTCATTCAAAGCTGCAAGCATTTTATTCCATGTTGCCAATAGCTGCTTGATTTTCAACAGAAATGCTTCAGAATTATAGTTATGGCTAAGCAAGCTGGAATTAAATATAGAAACTATTTATTCCACACCATTTCTCTTACTTTCATAATGTTTCTTATAAGGAAATTGTCAAAGAGCAACAAGTCTTCATTTCTTCAAGTCAATAAATTCGGACATTGTGTTAGTCTTTTACTCTTTTAGTCAACGGATTCCGGCCATGCTAGAGCACATGGGACTTTGTATTTATTTTATTGATCTATATTTTATCGACTGGATAAGTTTGTATTTATATCACAACATCGGATTGAAGCTGTTGTATCAAACGCATTAACACAAAAACACAAACAGGGACACAAGCACATAAATACACATTTACAGAGTGGAGTGGCAGAGTCGGTAGAGCATCGGAATACAAACCACGCCGAGGTCAAGTTTGCCTTTCGCCCTTCCGAGGTGAAAATAAAATATCGGTCCAGAGCGATAAGATGCTTTGCAGTATTTATTGCCGCTCTTTGCTTTCCGAGTTCAAGTACTGCCACTGTCTCCCCAGGCAGTAGACATAACCTGCTGCCCTCTTTCACACCACTTTCTCATCCTAGGAGTCTCGTAACGGACTCCTTTTATTTGCAAAGCATTCAAACTAGGTTTCTGGTTTGATGATGCATTCATTCTTCCTTTCACCAGCCCCAAGGGCCCTCAAAAAGGGGATTATATGCACAGCCCTTTACCCTGATTTAGCGATTAAAATAATATACACATGTAGGCTTCTCGAAAAATTTACCTCAGCCAAATTGCATTTTCAAATCTTTAGACAATACAAGAAGATGCATAGCCAAGGTCCCACGTGGCGGGATCGATCACTCGTCGTTCCAAAACATGTTTATATTTTGCCATGTTTATATTTTCTCTATATTCAAACATTTCTTTTCTTTGTCTTTTGGCAATATTTCCTAAATGGTAAACTAGTGGAATCTGTATAATACCAAATTGTTATTGTAGCACATCTCTTCTCCAAATGTGCGTGAAGATAGAGTTGCTAGAAAGATTAACAAAATCGTTAATTTACCACAGTGGAAAATTTAGTCGTCTATAGAAGAAACCTGAAGCAAATGTATGTGGTGATTGTTACAACTGGAACCTATTCATACAAAGGAAACCCTTTCTACGACCGCTCCACTAGCTAGAAATAACCGTCAAACCTCCCTCAAATGAAAACATTCTGTTGTAGCTTGGCTGAACATTTCGATAAGAAGGAGTTTGGGATTTACAGGATACAGTCTGGCAGTGCAGCAGAACTCTCTAAGCTATCACAAGACCTCTTAGAAATACCAGTTAACCCCCTCCCCCACAAAACTCATACATTCTTAAAAAAAATATGAACTAGTAGTAGTTGTAGTAAAAGATTATTATTATTATTTATTTATTTTTATCTCGAGTTTTGTTGGAACTCCTGGAGCCTTGTATGTGTATCGGGCTTGCTGCCTACAGCCTACAATACCATGCTATCTGTTCGTTTCAGCTATCTAATACATTCCTGATTATTCTGGTCGTGCCAAGGATGCAAACCTTTCGTAACAGTTCTACTGGACACAATATTCCAATTTCCTTTATATTCCTCTTGACTCCTTCTGATACTGTTCCTAAGGACCCAACAATAATTGGCACTATCTTCACCTTCTTCATTTCCCATACACGGGCTATTTCGTACTTAAGAGGCTTCTATCTATCTATCATTTCGCTTACCTATTCGTGGACCAAAGGGCCATGCAACATCAACTATATAGCATAATGTGGTGCACCTTGTCCGCCACCACTTGGTCCGGTCTGTTATGCCCTGTCACCTGATCTGTTTGGATTGGGAAATCCCAAATGATTTCGCTAGTCTCCCACTCCGCCACGCTCTGCGCTTTGTGCTCATACCACATCTTACCTCTCTCCTTAGACCCCACTTTTCTTACAGTTTCTAATGTAACACATAATAATAATAATAATAATAATAATAATAATAATAATTATTATTATTATTATTATTATGATGATGATGATGATGATCATCATCATCATTAAGACGGCGAGCTGGCAGAATCGTTAGCACGCCGGACGTAATGCTTAGCGGTATTTCGTCCGTCCTTACGGTCTGAATTAAAATTCCGCCGAGGTCGACTTTGCCTTCATCCAATCGGGATCGATATAATAGACTTACCCCTCCCCCAAACTTCAGGCCTTGTGCCTAGAGTAGAAAGGATAATTATTGTTGTAGTTGTAGTTGTTGTTTATATCATGTCATCCTCGTTCGAATAGTCCTTATCTTCCTAGGAGAACACGAGGCCACATTCTCCAGTGCATTGATAGCAGTCCTTCCTTTGTTTAAGACGGTGGGGGATGTGATTTGAAGGAGATTTGGAGGCCATTTGTTGCGGTTGGAATGTTTGCGTAGAGAATACCTCGTTGGCTTCAGTTGTATCAGTTAATCTGTCGTTCGATTAAACACCCTTAGAGACCCTTGAGTAAACTTAGTGGAGTGCTCTCATTTACAAACCGGATCCTGGGGTCTGTAGACAAATCTACCCCCCCCCCCCTGCCACCCCCATTCCCCCCAATAGCCTTAAAAATCCTGAAAACCATTCGTGAGAGTAAGTGATAAAACATGAAATTGATCGAGAAGGATAGAGGGAGGAGTGGAGTACTGTAGGAAAAGAATACATGTCGTAAAGAGAGAGAGAGAGAGAAGAAGTGAGCGATAAAAAGAGAAAGTGAGAGTTGAAGTGTGAGTGTGTGTATGTGGGGGGCGGGGTCGAGAGTGAGGATGGGCAATTGAACGGGATATAGCACATTAAGTGTAGTTTTGTGAAGTTTGCGATTGTACAGCAGAGCTTATGTTGCTAGAAGCTATTTAAATATATATATATATATATGTGTGTGTGTGTGTGTGTGTGTGTGTGTGTGTGTGTGTTTGGAGAGAGAGAGAGAAAGAGAGAGAGAGAGCATATTACGCAGAGACATCGAAATAATGAACAGTCAAAGTCAATTCAACATGATTGCTAATACAATGATTGTTTCTGTAATCTACAGAGATAATGTAGTCCAGAACTTGACAACTTCTCGCGTTCACTTTCAGTGTTTTGTTATTTCTGACAAAGTAAGAAAATAAAATATAAATCAAATATATATATAATATATATATATATATATATATATATATATAAAAGAAAAAAAGACAAGAAAAAATAATAATTCAAACTGTTGGACGCATAGAGTTGTCAGGTACAAAATCAGGAATGTAACTGCAGAGATCAAATATATAGATTTGCTGTTATGTTCCGCCTAGATCTGTCACATTCGGAGGAGCAGCACACATTAAAATGACAAAATTTGATATATAATTCTTCAATTGCTTATGGCAAGCATTTTCCAATTACACCAAGTGGAGACAGTTCTGACTTAAATCTTCCTAAGTAGATAAGAGCATTCCATTCCAATCCATTCCACGTTGTTTACAAATAAACTCTCGTCAACGAAACAATTTTCTGGGTCAGTGCTTTAATATTTAATATTTAATCTACTACCTAACTGCTGTTTAGTTTTTGGTTACTAATCTTCAGCTACAGCTAGGATTAGTGTGTAAACCCACACCCCTTGCCATACACGTTCGCAAACCATTGCTGGCTAAAATTACGTGTTTCTTTACAAGTTTGATTTCTTGTTATCTTAAGAAAAGCATTTGTTTAGGCGGTGAAACGGTTGAATCATTAGTCCGTCGGATACAATAGTTTGCAAAAGTTGTTCGTTCGGTTTGAGTTCAAATCACGCCATAGTCAACTTAGCCATCTATCCTTTAAGAGTTGATAAATAAAGTACCAATCGAGTACTGAGGTCAATTATTCTTTCCATATCTTCCTTTCCTTGAAGTCTGTATCAGTAATTCAAAGATCCGCTCCTTACAAGTCCCGATAGAAAAGCCAACCACCATAGGTTAATTCCACAAGTAGGATGTTCATCGTTCAGGCCACTGGAGAAACTCACACTAATAGTAGCCAATTAAACAAGAGGTAACGATAGTCGCCCCTATTGTCAGATATGAATTGATTCAAAGTGAACCCCGTGACACCATAGCCAGCTCTGTTCACGACGCACTTTACGATGTATTACGCGCAACAGAGATTGTCCTGGCGGCGATCGCGTAAAATTGCACGTCTCCTACTTCACTACCAACGACAAACTTCAATATGTTGGCGAATATCGGTGTCAAATCTTCACTTTTGTGTTGAGCAGAGTTATGGGTTTGAAATTGTTTATTTCTACTGTCATAACCGAATCTTCTTTTCTCAACAGCGATAACCTACACTTTTCTCAACACAATAACGATTGCTGCTAATTGCAGTCGACAGCTGTAATATCGATCACACCTGACACGTTGCAATAAAGCTCGTAGAGCGGATAAACCAACCTCAGCAAAAAACCTGTCGCACTACGGCTCACTACGACTATCGCTACGTTTGATGTAATCGGTTTCTTGTAGCAGCTTGAAACAGCGTTCGAGGGTTGTAGTAGATTCTTGTGGGAGGAATCGAAGTCCAATGTCTCCAGCTCACCACTTCTAGTAACAGCTTGGCAAAGGGCTGCTAGAAAATCCTACGATTCATCAGTTATCGAAATGTAGCTTTTGGTCACATTACCTGTCTCTCCCTCTCCGACCTACAGAATGACTTTTGTGTCCTGGAGATTCACCGCGATTGAACAAAGAACTTAGAATGTCGGTGTTTCACTTCGAAAAATTAGTGAAGGCCTATTCCACTAGCAATTCTATGCATCTCTTCTACTCGGTCAGTTTTGCCTCTACTCTCTATCGCTACCACTAAAGATAATCGGTGGTGCTCTAAATTTCTCTTTAGTGAGATCCACTACCTGTTGTTAATGAGTCACGCCAGTTTCGGGATCCCGTCCTTGGAATGTTCTCCTGTTGAGCATGAGACTTTGAGACGTTACTCTTCCATTAAGAGGATTCTTATTTATCTTGCTTAATTTAACTGTGCATAGACCATAATCTGTAGTTTTTGTAGTCAACTACTCGAAAGTATAAACAACGTCAACCTGCCAGTCATCTGACCTTACAAAAACTCTGATTAAAACCCGGCAGCACTGTCTGGCCAAGGATTTCTGAAAGTTGTTCATAAAGGTCTCCACCCCAAAGTCCTCCAGAGCAAGGGGACTAGTTCAGTCCTCATCGACACCAAATGTTTTCTCGAGTGCGCCATCGCTCTTAACCTCTGCCAGTCCTTTCTATTTTATTAAAGTCTAACTTCCACCCAACTTGTTGTCCGACCAGTAGAGGGAAATGAGTGTCTGACCACATTTCAAATGACCGGCGACCAATCCTGTTCTGTTCTTGATCCATAACTGTAGATCCGTTAAAGTGTCGAGCTACAGAAAAGTGCGCCTTACAAATGAGCCACGCCTGCTCACCGTCTAGGAGTCTCTGTATGTGGCGTAACCTCAACGCATTAGCAACCAAGGCATGTAAAGCTTGCCTTCCCGTGGGCGCTGGAGGCATATGGGTTTCTTCATTGATGGAACGTACTCATATCACAGAAAGCGAAGGTGCAAACCTTTGAAGATGGTCAGGCATGGATAAGGAAAAGGCGGTAAATTGCGAGGGGAAGCGGTGTAGGCATTCGCCATCGCGCATCTCGGCTCGATTTTTCAAGGATAACTTCCTCTTAGCACATTCTGTGGCGAGAGCTGGCCACTCTGCTTGTAATCTCGTCTCAGTTTCTATTAATCTGGAGGTATGCAATCTGAAACTATTTAATACAGGGAGAACTCACAAAACTTACAGAATAAAGCAGAGAATAAAACGACAAGCAAATATATGCTGCAGTTGTTGCATGAAAATCAAGACTTCTCCTGAACCGAGGATGTCGAAAGTGAGTTGCGACTGTTTTGTACGGCAGTTTCTTCTTCGAATGTAAAATGCTGGGGATCGGTTCGTGGTGTATCAGATGGTAGAAAGACCAACTAGTTTAAACAGGAAGTTAAATGCCATCCGAATAAAAAAAGGAGGTTTACACAGTTCGGCTTGGAAACGGGTCTCTCCTTTTGTGTCTGAAGTGAGAAAAGTTGCAGGAGAGACAGTAAAACGTCCAAGAATAAGTAATAAAAGGTCTCTGGGGTTAAGCTGGACTCCGGCAGTAAATCGGCTAATAAAGAATTGAAGCAGACCTTTTGTTGTGTTTGTAAGAAGAACTTTTCCAAATCTGTCAGTACCATCTCGGCTGGGATTGTACTGAGAGTAGTATCCTTAGGAGCTGGAAAGATTAGTTAGCATCCAGTCGCAATAAAAATTTTGATGACCATCAGATGCATTTAAGGGCAACGACTAACCTCACAGAGGTGGTAGTCACAGGTGCGGTTAAAGCGTTCAAATGTGGCAAGGCCCTTGGAGAGGATGACATTTGGTGTGAGATGCTAAAAGTCTTAAATAGCGAAGGTATTCTCTTGTTGACTCGTGTATGCCAAGTGGCATGAACCTCTGAAAAGACCTCAAAACCATGGTAATCTGGCGTAGCAGTCCCAATTTGTAAAAGGGCGACAAAAGAGAGTCTTCTAATTTTAGAGAATGTCCTTGTTGAGCTTCTCTGGTAAGGTCTAAGCTAGGTATCAGGAAAAAAGATGTAGGAAAATTGTCGGTAGCTGAAAGATAAATTGACTTCTGTCCTGGACTCAGAACAACCGACTAGATATTCACTCCACGACAGGACTCTGAGAATTCATGGACCTATTGCCAAGAAGTGTATGTTTATATGGCTCAAAAAGACATATAACCACGTGCTGCAGGACATGCTGTAGAGGATTTTACAAGAGTTTGGGATTAATGGGCAACTTATAGTTACTGGGAAATCCCTGGATAACTGCGCAGATGTTTGTGTTCGGTTAAATAATGTGAAGTGGAAAACTTCTCACTCAACACCATTTTCACGAACTACATTGGCAGGAACAGCCGTTGTGGAAGCTGTATCATAATTACGTGGTGTAGGATCGGTCCATTGACATGTGCAGACGGCATGATGTTTCTCAGTTCATCAAAATGTAATCTCCAGCAAACCTTGCAATGATTCTCTGCCGATTGCTGCAAGGTAAGGACGAGAATTAGTGTTGCGAAGACTGAAGTATCATTCCACTCAAGAAGGTCTTCCCAATTCTCTCTGTATATCAGTGGAATATTACTGATGCAGGTTGGCAGGAGGTGGAGCTGGATGCTAGTAGTGTAGGGTCTGCTACAGCAATGAGCCACTTCTAGTATTCAACTCTCAGAAAATGAGATATTGGTAATAAAAATGCCGATCTTGCAACCTTTAATTCGCTTTTCGTGCCGATCCTCATCAATAATTATGAATGTTGGCCGAAATTGGATTCCACCGAAAGAAATCTGGAACAACATTATCAACAGGATGCGTGGCCCAGAGATCGATCTCCAGAACGAGCAGCTCTTAGTCACGGTTCCGGTTCTACGAACATGTGGTGAGCCAACCGATAAAGAGACTCAGTTGTTGAGCAAGAATGCGATGGTTGGATAATACCCATAATCTGTGTCGGTCACGCTTGAGATTCAACAAGAAACTAATGACAGTTGCCTCTGGGGGAACTGTATGGAGGAGATGCTTGAGAACTCTGTCCTAGCAGCTCTGTCAGGAAAAGCGGGAAGTGTAAATGGACGGATGGAATTTCACACTAGATAAATCAGATGCCGTAACAGAATTGAATCAAACATAGATATACTTTAGGAATCTACGAATTAGACATTGGTTTAACACCCACAAAAGAATGAAATGGTTAGGAAGGAATGATATTTTAGGTGTACCAGATTAATAATTAAAACAGAAAAATATAAAGAAAATAAGGTAAAAGGCATGAATACTCTAATTAACATAGTTTTAAATGAGTTATAATTACTCTTAATTGGACGTTAAATGAACTAGCATAATTAATCAGGAATGCAAAGAAAATATTGGCTACATTAGAAAATACCACACAAAATCTGAGATTGATTTTCCGACGAATAAAACACGGCATCATACTTGTAAGCCAATATTACAAAACATTCACAAAACAGAGTAACAAATATTTGTAAAACAGAATCATGGGAATTTAGTTCAGATAGCTACGAAACAAAAAATTAAACATAAATAAATAAAGAAAGAAGGAAAGTAAACACACAGCAGAGAAGCTGCAGTAAAAGACAATCACGAAGAAAACGAAGAAACAAAAGCAGAAATAGTGAAACAACTAAAATCTGAACTAAAATTGGAACTACAGAATGTCAAAATGAAATAATGGCAAGAAAAACACTGCGTCGTCAGTATTAGGAAAAAAAAAAGCTAAACAGAATGGAAGGAGAGGAAAAATTCCCAGCACTGGCTGAGAAATGCAGGATTCAGTGTAGAGAATGGAAGGTTCTTTACTGCGGCACAGGACCAAGGCCTCTCCCATCCCCACTAGAAAACGCCAGATGAGGAAGAAGAATAGAGTGGCTGCCGAAGATGTAGAGATATGGAAGAAACAATTAACCACGCTTTCTGACTGCATAGTCTTAACCGAGGTAGAATACATCCAGAAGCATGTCACAGTTGAAGATTACATATACTGGAAGTTATGCCAACACCATGAAATACCAAGGGAAAAGATATAAGCATAGAACGGGAAAATAGTTTCTGAAGATAGTTAAGCAAGTATAAACAAATATACACAGATACGCAAACAGGCACATCAAGATTAATCGACCAGATATTGTTGTCAATGACAGCCAGGAAAACGAAATCCTTTCTAATCGACATATCTGTTCGAACAAATGATAATAATCTGAAAAAGATGGGAAATTATCCAAATATAAAGATCTGGACATAGAGATAACCTGAATGGGGAGCCTGAAAACAGAAACAATCTCTCTAATAATAGCTCCTTTAGGAATGATAAAAACATGCCGACAAATACGGAACCAAAATTCCAAGACTTATAAATATGCATAACATACAGAAAATAGCACTGGTAAGAACCATACAAATAGATTAGGAAGAACATTGTCAGCACAGTAAATAGAGCTAAAGTGAAACAAAGCGTTGCATCCATCCAGTGTATAGAGAACTGCGCTCAGTAAAGGAGTGAAGGTTTAAAATAAAAGCAAAACTGCCGAATAATAATAATAATAATAATAATAATAATAATAATAATAATATAATAATAATAATAATAATGATAAGAATACTTTCCATACAATAACCATCAGAGCATCACAACAAATCACAACACATACCCAAGGCACACAGAGCTGCGCTCGGTAGTGAAGTGAAAGCACGATATAAAAAATATACTACTCAATAATAATAATAATAATAATAATAATAATGATAAGAACACTTTCCATACAATAACTATCAGAGCATCACAACAAATCACAACACATACCCAAGGCACACAGAGCTGCGCTCGGTAGTGAAGTGAAAGCACGCTATAAAAATAAAACTACTGGCGAATAATAATAATAATAATAATAATGATAATAATAATAATAATGATAATGACAATAATAATAATAATAATGATAATAATAATAATAATAATAATAATAATAATAATAATAATAATAATTGATTTTATTTCTCTTCAAGACAAACACACCACACTTTTAGGGAGGCAAAATCAATTATTATTATTAAGAAGTGTTGGGCTAGCTACACCGTCGGGGGAGATTATGAAGCAAATAGAAGAGACGGGCTATAACTACTTGTTACTATTATTATTATTATCATTATTATTATTATTATTATTATTATTATTATTATTATTATTATTATTATTATTATTATTATTATTGTTATTATTATTATTATTATTATTATTATTATTATTATTATTATTGTTATTATTATTACATGTAGAGATGAGTCGCGACGTCACTGATGCCAAGTTGTATCGGCCCCATTGCCTTTCCCTTGGATAGCATCAGTAGCATGGGGAGGGGAGGCTGGTGTGCATGAGCGACTCCTGGTCTTCCATAAACGACCTTGTCTGGTTCTTTTGCTCTTTATTTTATGAACCCCAGAATGAGGAAAGACAAATTGGGGATGATAAATAGTATTAATCAGGTCGTTTTATTTGACTCAAGGGCAAATAAGAAAGAATATTACAAGGAAAAATCACAACATAATTGTTTATAACATAGACTCAAGGGCGAAAATTTGATGCCAAGGGTCAATCGACCGCAGTATTTGACCACTACTTTATAAATATGATGCTCAGGGTATGAAAGACAAAGCTGGCTGTAGCAGAGCTTGAAATCAAAAGAAAGCATTTTCCCGGAATTCTAACGATTCTTCGACAAGCAGGAAATATTTATGAATACTAAAAATTCTGCTAAGTGCATCGATCCCCGATGTGATTAAAGTGCTTTGAGGGACGACCAGAGTTGAAAGAGTGCGATTGTATATCGGGGGAGTTATTGTTACCGCAGTGCTGTTTTAATTCAAACGCTTCTTTGAAACGGAATAGATTGGAAAGATCTGGTGTGAAATTAAAGATGAATTAAAGAGATTGTTTAAGCATAATATAAAGAAGGGAAAAATAATTGAGAAGTGAGAAAGAAATAAGGAAGAAAAATGCGAAGGATATAGAGAGTTACACCGAGAAGGAGAGAGTAAGAAAGCAAGAGAGAGAGAGAGAGAGAGAGAGAGAGAGAGAGAGAGGGAGAGAGGGAGAGAGGGAGAGAGGGGGAAACAGAGAACAAGGAAATTAGTTCGAAGATATGACAAGCTGTTAAATATTGGAGAGTGAAGATTATGAAAACATAAAAAAAGAAATAATTACTTGTTAACTATGATGGACGAGATGAAATAATGACTTTTGATTCGTTTCTAAAAAAATGTAAGTAAAAAGTATCAAGTTTCTCCATAGGTTAGATCAGTTCATGAAAGAAAACATAATTACCAAAGCGACGAAGATCATTCCTGAAGGTGGAGAGCAATTAGAAAAGAGCATGGGAAAAGTTAAACGTAACCCATTACGTTGTAATGTATCTTCAAGGGCTTCAGTTTATATATTCATATATAAACTTTAACCCTTTCATCTATATATATATATATATATATATATACACATACGCCCATATATATTCATATAAATGTGCACATAAACATCCTTTCTGCTATAGGCAAAAGCCTGAAATTATGGGGGCGGAGGTCAGTCGATTACATCGGCCTCAGTGTTTCGCTGGTATTTGATTTATCGATCCCGAAAGGATGAAAGGCAAAGTCGAGCTCGGCGGAATTGGAACTCAGACGTAGCGGCAGACGAAATACCGCTAAGCATTCCGTCCAGTGTGCTAACGATTCGGCCAGCTTGCCGCTTTTATATGTACACATAAATATGTATATATACATATATACATCTTGTATAGGTAAAATGCACACACACGCATACATACACACGCACATACATACATAATACATACATACATACTTACAAACACTTAATAAAAAAATCATATATATATATATATATATATTATATATATATATATATAACAATAAAAGTGAATTCTGTCTGTCCATCTGGAACCCCTGTATCACAGTCGACATTTGCTCGTCATAGACATATACCCTTTTGGAATGAGGATGGTCCCGAGATTGAAAATCTGCCCTTCGTTTGGTTCTTGAATAACCAGCATTAGGATCAGATTTAAAAGCATTTGGGTTGCTATTTCTAGCAGGTAATGCTTGGCTGATTCACGCCATCTTGATTGGCGTTTGTCGAATGACGTCAGAGATCAAAGGGAGAGATGGATGACATTCACTTCGTTAATTTTACGTCGCGATAAAAACTTCGGGACATATTAGCCAACACAGAATTGAAATAGCAACTGGAACAATAGAATGATTGCATTACGGAATTAATTCTCATCCGTCCTTAACCTCTGATCAAACACCACTGGGGCATATACTCATTATAGACGTATTACAGTCATTCTATTTGACTCCTTTTAGTTTTAATCCGCAGGCCCTTTAGCCCATCGCAGGAGCTAGCTGAAAAGTCTTTAAGGTAGTATGAAATATTGCATTTTCCCACAACCTATAACGATGATGTATATCTATATGAGTCAATAAAAGGCCTCAAAGTTATTGTTTGATCAACCAGAAACAGCAGCTAAATCTTTCTCAAATTAACTCTACCGCCCCAGAAGGATATATAATGGATAATCCATTCGCAAATAACTGGAAATCTAAATCTGTATACTGATTAGTGTAATGCTTTTAATTATAGATCGGTTTAACTAAGGCAGCAACAGTAGCAACAACATCAATGATAACGGAGCAGAGGAAGTTGAGCGTTCAGTTTGATAAAGTAATTCTGACGACTCAGAGTTGTTTCTTTGTTTATTAAAGAAATAAAAAGTGCAAAAGAAGAAAAAAATAAACAAAAAAAAAATAAAAATACAACCTTTGAAAAACACAAACAACTCAAAGAAAAATAATTAAAAACAAACAGAAGAGGAATGAAAAAAAAAGCAAAAAAGAATCAACAATATGAGTCATAAGTTACCAAACAATTTATCAGAGAGAGGGAGAGAGAGAGAGAGAGAGAGACGGGGTGAGAGGGAGAGGGAGAGAAGGAGAGTGAGAAAGAGTGTTTATCGCTCTTTCCTTAGTCCTCTCTTTCACTCTCTGTATTTCTTTTTCTGTATCACTCTCACACGCCCACACATAAGTATACGCGTGCATTGTATGTTTGTGTGTGCGTGTGTGTATACATATACATACATACATACATACATACATACATATATATATATATATATACATATATATATATATATATATATGCGTGTGTGTGTATGTCTATATACGTACGTGTATACGCACACGCACACGTTTATATGATATCTTTGTATGGCTGTATGTAAAACCTATGGAAGTTCCAAGCGGTGTGAGTCTGGCTATGACTGGTTTCATGACGAATAATAAAAACTTATTCGACTTACGTAATATTATGCAAACTCACGTCCTTACTTGTTTCAACAATTAATTGAACGAACAGATAGCAAAATGTCCAATCCTGTTTATGCGAATCAGAGTTCCAGATAGAGTGAACTCCTCATTTGTAATGAGTGCATACTTACACACACACACACACACACACACACACACACACACACACACCACACGCACGCACACACACACACACCACACACACACACACACACGCACGCACACACACACACACACACACACACACACGCACACACACACACACGTACACGCACACACACACACGCACAAGTTTTTCATGGACAGGCTATATCTGTGAAGATTTGAAAGTATTTCGGAAATGCCCACAAAAATCCGCAAAACGGAATTATACAATGGCGTATTTACGTTGGGTGAAGCGCAGTGGCGACCAATAAAAGTTGTACTACTTATAATAATTCTGCCTCTCATTGCCTGAGCCCGTTGGAACACTTTCACGTGATTAGTAACTTTTCGGTCCTGACACCTCTTTGTACAGATGTGGCTACGACGGGCATCACTTGTATTGAGTTCTATAATGTTGTTTTGCAGAAACTTCATATGGCGCTCCAGTTTACCTTCTGGCGCTGCTCTTTTCCGCATTGTCTGCAAACAGCGTCTAATCCATGGTTAATGCCTTGTTTTCATTTTCTCCTTTGTGACACATACTGCTTACTTTTGCATCAGATTTTTATTGGTCGTTTGTTCGGGTGGCTGAAAATTTTGGAAACACCACTGGTGCCGAGAACTGGACAGTATCTTTGGTCTCTGATTAAGAGTGTCTTATATAGCCCCTGGATTCGAAACTCTTCTGTTTGTCAGAATCTACGGAGCCACACTTTAATATACGGCATGGCTCGATAAACGATACTCCAGTTCCTGGAGGACATGTTACTCCTCAGTTACTGAATGTCCGTAAAAACTGCAACATGAGAGATAAAATTATCATTAATTCTTGATTGAAGTAGAGATTTAGAAAAATTCGATTCCTCAAAATGTTGATAAATTCGTATAACAATTATTGTCAGCCCCTCTTCCATTGTGTTAGGGTTGAGAGTGCTTAACTTCAATATTCTTTGAAGCCACATTGTCTCCAAACCTCTATTGCATTCAATGAGAATTACCACACGGGAGCGGTCTCAGGAACTATTTAATTGTAGCAATCAAAGTATTTAAATGAAACGAAGTAAATGCCAGTCACTTAACGATACTCAAGTTCCGGAACTTAACTTAGGCCATGTGACTCTTTAAAGGTGTAGAACTTTAGACTCGACCGAAAAATTTAAGATCCTGAAGCAAAAACTGTCATATTTTAACCGGATATCAGAGATACTGTGAATTGTTTGCCACTGTTGGTGATCTAAGAATCTTGAAAAATCCCGACTCACAACGGTACCAGCTATCGAAGCTACAACGAGTAATTATTTCTATGAAAATGTTAGCAAAAAAAAGAAATAAAAAAAAAGAAGCTATTGGCGTAATGCTGTTTCTTGGTTAAAGTGTGACTCAGCTTATAAAGCTGTCATTACTGGCAGAATGAAATATCCATTCCAAGTGCATGGCACCGAAAGCCTGGCAACTATTTTCATCAAAATTTCAATTAAACTGTGCTTTCATACAATTCTCTAATATTGGTTTCAATCTTTGGCAGAAGGCCAGCAATTTGGATGGAGTGGGTTAGTCAATTACATCGACCCCAGTGCTCAGCATTGACCTCAATGCTCAACTGGTACCTATTTTATTGACCCCGAAAGGTAAAATCGGGCTCGGCGAATTTGAAATGATGCTAAGCATTTTGTCCGACGTGCTAGCGATTCTACCGGAACGGCGGCGCCTTACAATTCTCTAATATTGGTCAACACACGCAATTTCACGCTCTTTCTGGTCGATAGAGAGTGAGAGAAAAATTATAAAGAAGAATTACTTGCATAAACAACACCAGAAGATAACAGATGAGATTGATGCTGTTGTTTCTCCAAAATGTCATTGACATGATGTTCCATATTTATCGCTAAAATTATAGATATATACATACATTCATTTACACATACATATACATGCAGAATCGTTAGCACGCCGGCCGGAATACTCAGCGGTATTTCGGCTGCTGCTACTTTCTGAGTTCAAATTCCGCCGAGGTCAACTTTGCCTTTCATCCTTTCGGGGTCGATTAAATAAGTACCAGTTAGGCACTGGGGTCAATATAATCGACTTAATCCGTTTGTCTGTCCTTGTTTGTCCGCTCTGTGTTTAGCCCCTTGTGGGTAGTAAAGAAATAGGTATTTCGGCTGCCGTTACGTTCTGAGTTCAAAATCCACCGAGGTCAACTTTGCCTTTCATCCTTTCGGGGTCGATTAAATAAGTACCAGTTAGACACTGGGGTCGATGTAATCGACTTAGTCGCTCTGTGTGTCCTTGTTTGTCCCCTCTATGTTTAGCCCCCTGTGGGCAGTAAAGAAATATATATATATATATATATATATATACACACACACACATTTCTGTATGTGTAGATATGCGAGTGTTTATGTCTATACATAATACATACATACATGCATACATACATACGTACGTGTGTGTGTGTTGTTTTTGGAGAAGTAGATCTCGAACTATACATAAGGCTATAAATAATAGCATCTAAACATTGGGTTGAAAATAGAAAACGTCGAATGCTGCCGCTGGGGCTTCAGCCTTCATCATCATCATCATGGTGTACATACATACGTACATACATACATACATACATACATACACACATACATATAGATAGGTACATACATACATAGATACATATAGATAGATACATACACACATCCCACAACATATATATGCACATGCCAACAACAGGATTGAAAGGAAAGCTGTTACGGTTTCAGATGGGGTGGGGGACTGCATATAAAAATGAAATGAGAATCCATCAAGAACTGTGGAAAGTTTTACTGCTGGTTATAGTTTATCTGATAAAGTCAATACTCTGAGAGGAACCCATGATGTTTGTATTACGGGTGAGGATACAAGAGCAGACAAAAAACGTAACCGAAAACCTTATCTTTTCTTTAAAGAAATAATCGAAGAAGGTTATTGTGACGGAGAAATATTTTTTAATCGCAGAACAAACATGATAATCTGCATTTAAAGTGTCGAAAGATTGTTAAATGTGAGATGATATAGATATTAGTGAATTACATCCCATTCAGAGGAATCTATCAATCAGCACCTTCTGTATATGAATGAAAAGCGCGAAAAGGAAGGATCGGACAATCGAATAGTTTGTGAAAAGGACCAACAATGAAAGAAATGACCGTAAAATCAGTTGAGATGATTATTTAAAAATTTGAAAAGTTCATTAATCATTAATGAATATTGATCCTAACCTCGTACGAATCTGAAAGCTTGGCAGAATTTGAACAAAGAACTCCGTTACTATAAACGCAAGAATGAAAGAAATAGATGCTGGTCAACTTGGAAAGTATTTTCAAAGAAATTAATTCGAAAGCATTTATTATTTCTGAAACATTTTTAAACGAACTACAAAAGAGTATAATACTGCCTTTCTAACAAACTGTTGATAATGAACACAGCTTCGCTAACCTTTATTATTGAATTACTAAGAAATATGGTAAAATTAACGAAATATTTTCTACGTTTGTGGAGCAATAGCTGCTTTATTTGTATTTTATTCAAATAGATTTCTTCGATATTATTTTGCTAATAAACTGTGTCAATCGGGTTTATGTTGTACAGACATAGGTCACGCGCGCGCAGGTAGTTTCTTCTGACAAGTGGCTCGAATGCGAATGGAAGCTAAGAATAAAAGCTCATCGTACATTGGGTGAAAAAATTCCTTCAGCGACAAAAAAAAAAAACAGACAGCAACCCACGGAATTCGACCTGCACATATATCACATCTCGGACAGTCGTGGTAACGTTAGATCAAAATGACTTTCCGACTTCCAGTTACCCAGTTTAGTCACTTCAAAACTGAGAAAGATTATGAAGCAATTTTTAAGACGTGTGAGGCGGCGAGTTATAAGAATTGTTAACGCCACTGAAAAGATGCTTAGAGGTATTTCTTCCGATTGTACGTTCTGAGTTCAAATGCCGCCGAGGTCGACTTTACCTTGTATCCTCTCGGGGTCGATTAAATCAGTTGAACACTAGAGTCGACGTAATTGTGGTTGATGATGCTCAGACACGCTGAGACTGCGACATCTCCGGCTTTACGTAGACGACGGCGAACAGGTATGGTCGCCGTTTGTGAGGTGCGCTTTTCTGCAGCTCGTCTCCATAACCGGACTGCAGTTGTGGATCAAAAAGAGGCCGAAGAAGGGCGACTGGCGCGTTGCTCGCAAGCAACTATGCCGTCCCAGCGACTTCAACACAACCAAAGCATTCTATAGAGGTTTAGTGGATGGCAGGTACGCCGACGATCTCGGGGCGAACCTGGGCGTCGACGAGGAGTACCTGACCCGTCTGTTCAAGACGACTTTCGGGCCGGGACCTATGGACAACTTCCAGAGATCCCTGGCCTGGCTGTGCTATCGAAAAGCGCAACCCGTTCGGGATAAGCTCTACAGGTATGGCTCGAGAAACACGGGGCCGACCTGCTCGAGATGCAATCAGAGCGACGAAACCGTCCTGCACGCACTCGTACATTGTCCAACCATTTCCGATCTGTGGGCCTATGTCGAACGACTGCTATCGCGTGTGGGACGAGTCAGTTTATCAACTGAGTCTATCGTGAGTATTGTTGCACCTCCATCCTTGAAACGGGAAGGAAGAGCCGTTTTCATCGTACGTGTGGCTATGGCGAAAGAATGTATTTGGTGGACGCGTCTGAAAGGATTGGAGACAAACACTTTCCTCTCTGGTCAATCTCTCATCAACCTCTTCAAGTATCACTTGAAGAGGAAGGCGAGAGTAGAGAGGGAAGTTTTGTCTAGCGAATGTTCCAAAAAAAGATGAGTGAATGTAGCAAGGATGGCACGTGTAAACGACGTGGCCAGCTTGAGCATAATCCTATGAACCAAAAAAAGAAATGTGATTTTTTTGTATGACTATTGTCCAAGGTTACCGTGATCTTTTCCATAGGCTTTTCTTTCCACGATAAACCTAATCTGTTTTCCCCCTTTACATTGACATTTCTGTGATATACGATCGCTATTGCTCGACCTTTCTTTTTCTTTCTTTTTTTCCACGATCCCTTTTGATCGAAATTCGACCCATTTTTTTTCTCTTCTTCTTCCCAAAAAGAAAAGCTCTACTGTGTATTTTGTCTACTCTGTATTCAGTCCTGTGTGGCCAGTAAAGAAACATATCTATCTATTTGTCTGTTTGTCTGACGACTGTCTATATATCTGTGTGTCTGTCTGTCTGTCTGTATATAAATTTTTGTGCACACATCTATAGGTGTATATATATGATTGGCAGCAGAAGATATGGATTGATTTTAGCGGAGAAGAGATGAATAGTTAAGAGCTGCCTGGCGCCAAAATCTACCAAATATGCCGAGATTGGGACGTTTATTTTGTTTATACGAGTAAAAGTATATCAAAATATACTGGTTGAAAGCATCGTTGATTGGGACCGACACCTATTCTCCCTAGCCTCCCACTGCATCTCACAGTCCATCCTCTGCACAGCCACCACTTATCTAATGAACATTTAATATTTCTGTCCCCTTAGTACTCTTTATTCTTCCTTTTTTTCGCCTCCTCCTTCTTTTCTCTCTTTACCTCTCCGTCTCTTTCTCAGCTTACATTTAATTTTCTGTCCTAATCTGCATTCTGGTATCAAATGCATTTACATAGTCATCCAAAGGAAATTACTCTTTAATTCTCCAGCACAACTTATAGTCGCTACGTTTTGAAATCTAAATAAGTCATTTTTGTCTTTACCATAAACGATATCCCTTTTGCTTTTCGAAAGGCTTTGCATAGCAGCCATCTTTGGCATTGCTCAAATCAATCCACAACGCGTCTAACTAATGAGTGTAAAAATGTCATTTTTACACGAATCTCAGTGTCACGTCGATAGTTTGTTAGGTTGATCTTATTTTAATACGCGTATAAACGCAAACACACACGTGTGTGTGTGTGTGTGCATGTTTATATATAAACATAAGCAAATGGAAAATAACAACAAAAACAACCAAAGTCAAAAGAACGTGCATGGCTGATGTAATAGGCTCAGTTTAAGATGCAGAACGTTTCGAGCAGGGTTCTTCGTCAGAAAGAGGAGACAGAAAAGCGTCAGAGAGAAGGGGAAAAGTTCAAGTAAAGCACGCCTGTAGTTACATGGCGGAAATACAAACATACATACATACATACATACATACATACATATGTACACACTCACACGCTTCATCTCTCTCTCTCTCTCTCTCTCTCTCTCTCGCACACACATACACACATATGTGTATGCATAGGTATATAAGCACACACGCACATATCCATATATATATATAGGTATATGCATTTGTATAAATATTTGAATATGCATATATATATATATATATAGGGAGAGTTTACGAAAAAAGCAAAAGACGAAGACAGGTGGTGTACAAAACAAACAGATGTATTAGTATAACGCTCGAGGATAAGATCGCTACTTAAATACCGATTTTATCAGGTGGCCAACGTGGGAATAAAAACGTTTCAACGGTAATAATTATTTAAAATTATTATTTAGGGTACCGAAGAGATACTACCACGCTGGAAATAGCAGTCAAAACTTGACTCTGAAACCGCATTAAATGTTCATACAGCACCAGGAGAGAAGACAAAAAGACAAAATAAACAAGCCAAAAATTTTTGCTACTTTTAATATGGTTTTAGAGTCAAGTTTTGACTGCTATTCCAAGTGAGGTGGCATCTCTTAGATACCCTAAATTATAATTATATATATCTTCATCTTAGTTATGAGAAAAACATTTTCTTTTAGGACTAAAAACATTTATGCTTTACTTTTATTATTTTGAACAAGATTTGTATTTCATAGTTTCAGCTGCGTTTCTTGCATTTTGTTTGAGAGAGTAAACTTATCAAATCCATCACCTACGTTTCTCAATATTCATAGTCTTATTTTTGATGTTGAAATGACATTGGTGTGTTTTGTCGTCTCTTAAAGGTGAACTTGGCCATTATGATTGATGTCGATATTGCCGCAAGAATTACAGTCTTACCCGTTAGATTTATACCTCATCAATCAAGGACAGTTTTTGTTTGTTGCTAGGGTGTGTAGTCTGGGTTGATTTAATGTTGTACCACGGTATAAATATTGATTCCATTATTAATCATCTATTGTTATTTGAAATTCAAAAGACTTTTGGTGGACGATTCAGTAATACTTTCCTATCGAGTTTTGTTGCTTGGTGCATGAGAATTCCTGCTTGTTGCAAATTGCAATCTCCTTTCGCGAGAAAGTATCGTACACAAGAACCACACTCATAAATTTATCATCCTCATACGACAAAACCTATTGACCATATTTGGCATTACTCGCTCCTTTGGCAGTTTTTATGGTCATTTGTTATTTATACTTTTGTTTCAGTGTCTTTGCAGTCCATTATTAGTGTTATCTGAAGGATTGACACATTTCATGTTTGTTGATTTAGTTTGGGATAAATATGTATTTAACATGCATTTCTTTCTTACAAACGTCATTCATTAGTATTTATTTATTCCGTAATCTAAATCCGTCGGTTTGTTTCTGGAGATCAATTAACATTTTGTATTTTGGTCAATGCTCGATGTCTCCATGCAAGTATTTGCGTCTATTTGTGTCTTTTTAGTGCAACCAGACGTCATGGATATTTCATCTCAATAAGAATTCGAAAAGTGAGTCATTGTTCCTACTGTTCCCGAGGTTGAATTTAGAATGGTATTCTTATGTCTTCTTGAAATTTGTCGATGCCTTCTGGTGCATTCATAACAGCAAGCATATAATCCACACAACTGGTGTATATATTTGCTTATGTCTTGATACAAATATATTTTTTGTTGTTACCCAATAGCTCAAATATCAACCTCAGTAGTGAAGGAGTGTTTCTCCTATACAGAACGCTAATAATTTCCTCGGTAGGTTGTGGTCGGAGGTTGTTTTGTTGTACCTTTTTACACATATTTAAATCTTCCTAATTTCTCTGCACTTGGAGCGTTGATAAAAGACTTTGCGGAAGTAAGGTAGCAAAGTTCCTTAATTTCATAGTTTTCCTTCAAACATCATTCAAACTCACAAGATGACACTTTAAATTATCTTCCTTGTATGTATTGCTGATAAGTTACCAAATTCTTTCTCGGTTTAGTGTGTATTTAAGGCGGGGGTCGATAAATTAAATACCAGTTGCGTACTGGGGTCGATCTAATCGACTGGCCCCTCCCCCAAAATTTTGGGCATTGTGCCTAGAGTAGAAAAGAACATTGTTATTTTCTAAACCAGGTTTGTTTAATGTTTGTGCTGAATGTTTGCTAATTGCTGCATGGGTTTCTACTTTTGTTATTCCAGCTCGAAGCAAATTTTGAAGTTTATCGTTTATGTTCATAACGTTTATACTTTAGGGTTTCCTGGAGTACTTTGATTTCAACTTTTTCCTTTTTGGCATTTATGTTGATTGTAGATCTAAGTTAACCGAGGTTGAAGAATACTACGTATTGGATTTGTACAGAAATATCTTGTGGAACCGTGAGGAATTTATTTTTTTTAACGAGGGTAGAAAATATTTTATTTTGTTGATATGACTTCGTTTATTTATTATATTTCTGTGTCTGTTTCGACATGAAAAATGTTTCTGTATTATCAATATCTGCATATATATTGTTAAATAATTTTTTTTTTACTGATTTATTGCTGTCTTTAACCATAGAATTTTCACACATAGATTTTATATATTCTGAGCTGCTGTGTGGATTTTCCTTTTCATCAATTTCATATGGAATTTTGTCGTACATTTCTGGTTTTGCCGTTTTCTTTTGTAGTTTATGTTTATATATACGAGGAAAATAATTTCTGTTTGACGTAAACCGTTGATAGCCGTGTTTCAGTTTTATCGTTTATATCAAGGCTTTTAGTTCCTATTTTCCTGCAAGTTACAAACGGTATATTTGGAAAGTAAAGTTCTGAAATCCATTCAGAAAGTTTTAAAATTTTCAATGTCTTGTTTCCAGGACTGATGAGTTATTAATCCATCAACGAAAATTCCAACTTCAGTGCAATGTCTACAAGAACCACATTATCATTGCATATTCTAAACTGACAGAAAATAAGCCACTTCTTCCCGAAGAGAGTATTATGAAGATCTAGAAATGTCTGAAATGGATCGAGGAATTATAGTGTTTCAAAGAAATTCCCAGAAATTCAAACGAAAATATGGAAAAATCCAGATGAAGTCAATAAACAGTCTTGTATTCAATGCAATAGTCATGAAAACACACACACACACACACACACACACACGTGTGTGTACTTCGTGTTTCTGTGCCAAAGTCAGATCCCAAAACTGTATAGAAAGTTGTTTTTTGTTATGCGTTTGGTTCCCCACCACCAAAAAAAAATGTTTGTTTATAAATAAGTTGTTACACAGGACAGGTCAAATTGAGGCTAAACTAGTGTTCATTTTATTAGATTTCCGTGAAAAATTGTTTAACCTTTATAGTTTGGGAATATATAACCAAACGACATCTGTTTATTACTCACATAGCTCCACATACTCGAAATGCAACTCGCCAAAGACTATATTTAACTAAATAGAAGCCAAGAAGTAAAACACGGTCTGATGAAGGCGAGCAACCTGAAACTTGAGGATAAATTCTTTTAAAATTTGATAATTATTACGCAATATTAAAAAATGTATTGAGTAATTCTTGAGTTGAATATTAAATTGTTTATATATGTGTGTATGTGTGTGTGTGCGTGTGTGTGTGTGTATCTACATGTATGCATGTATATTTGTATATAAATGCATATATATATATGTGTGTATGTATGTATACACTTACGCACACACGCACACATATAAATACGTGCGCACATATATACGTGTGCTGGTACTAATTTGTGTGGATGTGTGCGTGAGAGAGAGAGAGAGAGAGGAAAAGAGAGAGATAGAGAAAGAGAGGAGCATGTTCCCATGAGTGAGACTGTATATGCGCAAACGGGTTCCTTAAAGTGAGCGAATTTGTGAGTTTGTGTGGGTGTCACTGAATGTACGCATGTTTGTGTTGTGAAGCTGAATACCACTGGGGAGTAAAAGCGATTGTTATCAAATAAGATTTATTCTCAGCTGCACAATTGACAATAAAATTAGAAAAAGCAAATATACTCTCCTGAAAACTGCAACAAAGTTTCACGAACATGTCTTTCTTTGTTTGTTTTTATTCCATGTCGGCATCAGTTTCGTGTTGAAAATCATGTTGAATCGCTCTATGAATATTTTGTGTGCGTTTCGAGTGCGTCTGATTTGATAAAATGCAATAGAAAAAAGAAAAAAAAAGAGTAAAATAGATAACAAAAATTTTATATTATAGCTTATACAATAAACAGACAAAAGTTGAGATTAACTGAATTAGAGCGTAGCTCTATCTATGTAGGATGAATAAATAAATAGTTACACGATCGAGGTTAATATTGTAAAATTGTGATTGTGCTAAAATCTAGAAGCGTCTTAAAGTTATTGGATTATATTGAAACGACTAAATGGTATGTATCAATTCTATATTTTAAAAGGGATTTTTTACGTTCTAAATATAAACGCTTACATATGCCCACAGAGATACACACATGCATACACAGGCACACACACAGAGTTATAATAGTATGTATATACATGCGTGTGCGCGCGCGTATATGGATATATTTATGCTTCTCTCTCGCTCTCTCTGTCTCTCTCCTGCTGTCTCTGTCTCTCTCTCGCTCCCTCTGTCTGTCTCTCTCTCTCTCTCCCCATACACACATACACATACATAAGAATGGAGGAAGAAGTACCAATGAAGATAAATAACCAATGATTGCTCCACAATTAAATAACACCCGTGCGGTGAACTTAGAAAAATCATTGAGGCATAAAGAAGGGGGGTGGTGGTGGTAGGAGTCCAAACAGAAGCGTGCGCACACCTTCACTCCTTTCTTCGCAAATACCATTATGCATAGATTTTGGCGTATATTACATATATCCATAAACGTATCTACACCCTTTTTCTTAATGTATAAAATCTGTACACAACTTCGAACAATCTATACATATTTATGAATACACACACGTATATATATATATACATAGCTCAGTGGTTAGAGCGTCGAGCTTACGATCGTGAGGTTGTGAGCTCGAATCCCGGACCGGGCTGCGTGTTGTGTTCTTGAGCAAGGCACTTTATTTCACGTTGCTCCAGTTCCCTCAGCTGTAGAAATGAGTTGCGACGTCACTGGTGCCAAGCTGTATCGACCTTTTTCTTTCCCTTGGATAACACTGGTGGCGTGGAGAGGGGAGGCTGGTATGCATGGGCGACTGCTGGTCTTCCGGACTTGTGTCTAGGAGGGTAACTTTCTAGGTGCAATCCCATGGTCTGTGTCGTGACCGAAGGGGGTCGCCGATATATATATATGTATAAATTAAACAATTTTAAGTAGAGATTGTTAACTTAACAATGCTCAGAGACGGGCTAGAAATAAAGTACTCTAATTGAGCTAAGTTCCAATTCATGATTTCAATGGAGGCAATACTAGCGGAAAACTAGAGGAACATGACCTACCATCCAATAGAATATTCAATATATTAATTGTTGGATGGTAGAAATGCCTAAATATTGTTTCTCCATTTATTGTATTGTATTGTATTGAAGTTCTCCAATGAGCTAAGTATAAATTATACAATTTTAAGCAGAGATTGTTAACTTAACAATGCTCAGAAATGGGCTAGAAATATTTATATATGGAAGCTCTTCTACATAAAACGAGTGAATTTGTTCAATGAAAGTGCACACATATATATTAAATATTCTATTGGATGGTAGGTCATGTTCTTCTAGTTTTCCACTGGTATTGCCTCCATTGAAATATATATATATATATATATAGCAGTAATAGAAAAGAGGAATTTCGATTGGTTTGATGTTACCTGCACATTTTTCTATATGTACACCGAGAGGAATTTATCTGTATTGCGGGAAACGGATTTGCTCCTTATGTAGAGTCGTTCTTTTTCTCAAGGTCATACTCGTTTGGCAAATATAGTGGTATCCGCAACTCGAGCACATCTTAATATGCACTCATAACCAACTTTTATCTTTTTACATATTTCAATTCACGATTACATCACGGTACATAAATCCCCTACTAAACAAAGTTTTTGAACTTGTCTCTGTCTGTACACATATATAATCCCCACCCACTACTGAAAACTGAACAGTTATCTCCTTTACCCACAACGATGACAATAATAACGACAACCAATTACCTCCCTTTATTTATCTACTTGTGAAGTCATTCATGAATTTCATCACACACAACATGGACTAAATTTCATCTTAAGAAAAAATACATATTCAAATAAGTAAAACATAATATCATGAATAGCGATAGCGAAACCGGTCGATATATTAAAATTTATATTAAACCTATGTAAGTGTGCGCATTTTCCTTTATATATATATATATTGGAGTATGGGATTCAAGCCTCTTCTTATCTCCTCAAAGACATACAGCATCTCGAAAGAGTCCAGAAGCTGGCTACCCGCATGGTTCATGGTCTCAAGAATTTGTCTTATGAAGAAAGGCTGAAGACGCTCGACCTTTATTCTCTCGAAAAACGCTGCCGCCGTGGTGATCTCATTCTCGCTCACAACATCATAAGCGGAAAGTGTAACCTCTGGAAAGAGCTGTTCTTCACTCCTGCTCCAGAGCGTCGGCTGCGGGGTCATTCCGAAAAGCTCTATCTGCGACGATTTCATCTCAATCGAAGGAGAGGGGCTTTCTCCGTCCGGGTTGCGGATCCGTGGAACAAGCTGCCAGACGAGATGGTGAAGATGCCGACGAGCGCTCGGTTCAAAGTCTCCCTTGACCTCAAGTGGCCTGAACTCTTTACATGAACACCACCCTGTACATAACTTCATGTCCCCCTACATGGCATTGCTTTTTGCTTTTGAGCCAAAAAATTAACTAACTAACTAACAAACATACATATATATTTATATATATATATATGGTCTTTTCTTGACTGCGGCCATGCTGGAACACCGCCTTTGGTCGAACAAATCGACCCAGAGCGTTAAAGAATGCGTTTATCGTTGTAAATATTGCTAAAAACAGGCCTTTAGTTCCTACAACTATTTCTATAAAATTCGACCTTTAACTGTCTTCTTACATTTCATTTCCACTACATATATTTATTTCCACGCTTTTAAGCTCTATTTCCATTCATCTTTCACACTATATTTCTCCACTCATAATTTTCTGTTAATTTATTTCTTTCTCCTCCTCGAAATTACTTTTCACGTTAAATCTATCAACGTTCCCCTTCATCATACACGCAGTAATCCCATTCGGTTAAAATGACTTTTTGATGAGTTTTCTTTCTCTTTTTTCTCTGACGAAATAATTGCATTGTTTTACATAATTTTTATTTCTTCCGGAATAATCTCAATGCTTTCTTCGAAACAAATGTTCGAATTATAAATGATTTGAATAATATCTAAGTTTGACTCTATTTCTTAATATATCTATCTATCTATCTATCTATCTATCTATCTATCTATCTATCTATCTATCTATCTATCTATCTATCTATCTATCTATCTATCTATCTATCTATCTATCTAAAAACCACATTAATGTGGTTTTAGAGTTAAGCTTTGGCTGCTATTTCCAGCGTGGAGGTATATTTTAGATATCCTAAATTATAATTTTAATAATAATTATTACCTTTGAAAGATTTTATTCCCATGCTGGCCACTTGATAAGGTCGATATCTTATCCTTATATATATATATATATATATATATATATATGTGTGTGTGTGTGTGTGTGTGTGTGTGTGTGTGTGTATATATATATACACAAGAAAAAAGCAACAAGAATGGATTCATTGGAACTCACTTGAATCTTAATTGCTTTTACTGAAAAAAAAAAAAATATATATACACGCATATGTACATCGCGTGATCGACCAAATTATCGGATGTTATACATCGCTGGTGACGATGCGTTTTGCATCACTTTAGTTTTCGAATGATGCTTCTCTGCTGGTGAGGCGGTCAAGCCGACAGCCCCCGCCATCCTGACCGGAAGAAGGCTATTCCTTCGCACGTGGGGGTGACTCATTTATAGCTGAGTTGACTGGAACAAGATGAAATGGAGGGTTTTTGCTGAAGAACACAATGTACCGCTCGACCTGGGAATCGAACTCATGGTCTAGCGGTTGCGAGTGCGACACTCTAACCACTGGGTCACTCACCTTCATACAAGCACATATGTGTCTGCATATGTGTATGTGTGTGTGTGTGTGTGTGTGTGTGTGTGTTTGTGAGTCTCTCTCTCTCTCTCTCTCTCTCTCTCTCTCTATATATATATATATTATATATATATATATAATATGTGTGTGTGTGTGTGTGTGTGTGTTGTGTGTGTGTGTGTGTATATATATATACACAAGAAAAAAGCAACAAGAATGGATTCATTGGAACTCACTTGAATCTTAATTGCTTTTACTGAAAAAAAAATATATATATACACGCATATGTACATCGCGTGATCGACCAAATTATCGGATGTTATACATCGCTGGTGACGATGCGTTTTGCATCACTTTAGTTTTCGAATGATGCTTCTCTGCTGGTGAGGCGGTCAAGCCGACAGCCCCCGCCATCCTGACCGGAAGAAGGCTATTCCTTCGCACGTGGGGGTGACTCATTTATAGCTGAGTTGACTGGAACAAGATGAAATGGAGGGTTTTTGCTGAAGAACACAATGTACCGCTCGACCTGGGAATCGAACTCATGGTCTAGCGGTTGCGAGTGCGACACTCTAACCACTGGGTCACTCACCTTCATACAAGCACATATGTGTCTGCATATGTGTATGTGTGTGTGTGTGTGTGTGTGTGTGTGTTTGTGAGTCTCTCTCTCTCTCTCTCTCTCTCTCTCTCTCTCTCTATATATATATATATATATATATATATATATATACATAGTCAAGCAGACACTCACATACACACATATATGCACACACAGAAGCGTATAAGTACGCACACACACGCGCACACACACACACATTCATGTGTACACACATATTGGAATACATACACACGCAAATACACATTCGTGTATATTTATGTCCGTGCCTACATTTGTGTAAGATCGATTTTAGATAAGAAAGAGCCAATCAGCGAAGGTATCTTGAAGGCAGAAAATGCAGACTGACCTTTGATCGAATAACAAAAATTTTATTTCAAGAAACAGTTTGAACAAGAACCGAACTCTTAACGCCTCCTATGCACGAGTTAAGTGTCTTCGATGTAAATACCAGCCTCCTTGAATTCCGACCTGCTTCTGAGAGTATTGTGTTTTTGAAATATTCCTTAAACAACAACGCAATTTCTTGAGGACAATTCTTGACGTGACCTTCCCTGTATGAGAGTTAAGACGTTTTGAATATTCCCACGGGGAGCAGAAATAAAGCGAAAAACGTGAATTTGAGACAGCCATTCTTTTGCACATGTCGTTCGCACGATATGGGGGGAAACAATCTCAAGTATAAGCATTTTCTTGGAAATATTCGTATAATTTCTCAAAATATAATCAAACGAGGTCGGATTTCCAGCTGTATGATCGAAAATGGGAAACTCTGAGAACTGGGAATTATAAGCCTTTCATGTAGGCATGTAGAAATGAAGAAAGGAGTATTCTGCAGCCATGTACCGAGTTCTGTAATTTAGCTTTTCTCAGTGATCAACACACACGCACACACAAGTATACGTATGTGTGTGTCTCTGTGTAAATATATGTAGTATACGCGGGAGCGCGCGTTGAGGAACTCCTGTAAGTATATAAGTAAAAAAAATGTTTAGGAAAATAGTACTCGATTACGAAAGGCAGAATTAATATAATGAAGCTGAAAAAGATTTCACAGACTGTAACCGGGTTTCATGTAAATGATCGTCAGGAAGTCTGATAATCGTGACGATCGGTTGCGTGAAACTCTCAGTAACAGTTTGTGAAAATTTTCTTCAATAAAAGACATCCATCCATCCATCCATACATACATATACATACATATATATACATATATATATGTATATATATATATATTATATATATATATATATATAT
>NC_043009.1:71098400-71115900 GCF_006345805.1 Octopus sinensis | reverse complement strand
GAAGAAGAAGAAGAAGAAGAAGAAGAAGAGAAGAAGAAGAAGAAGAAGAAGAAGAAGAAAAATATGCTAAAAGGGAGACCGGTGTGGAGATTAGGAATAAAAGTAATTTGGAAAAAGGCCAAAGAAAACGGTTCTATTGAATCTTCTCCATTTTCTCTTCGGTATTTTAGTTGAGCGACCCCTGAAGGCTGTAATGGAATCTTGACCTTGGTGAGGATTGAACGCAGAAGGCTGGGCTAGAACAAGTAGCACACTGCATTCAACTGGTCGTTTAAACGATTCTGCCAATCAACCATCCTGAAGATAACAACAACAACAAGAATAATAAAATGATAATAATGTTTTTTCTTATTAAACTTTTAGGGTTCCTCAAAATGATTAAGGTCGCCACAGAATGATACAATGTCGGATTACATGAAAGAGCGTGAAGACGAACAATAATTCCACAAAAGAGGACTTTTCATTGAAGAATTGGTAAAGGTCCAGTCATGTCAAGTGTGTCAACTGCGATGCCTTTCCCGAATGCCTTTTCTAGTTAGGCATCGCTCTAATATAATTCTCTCTGTTATCACTGTTTTCTTACGAAACCTTAGCGGCGCTACTTTAATTGCCTTTTCGAGGGCGAACTGCGATTTATTGTTAACGAAAATAATTCGCTAATCCGGTTTCTGTGAGCTTGCCGCACCAGGACCAAAGGGTTGAAAATCCAGTAACTAGGATCCTGCCTATGAAGCCATTTTAGGCTGATCGTACAGATAAACGATTTTGTGCTCTGTGTAGCTGACGATTTGAAATTGTGACCAACTTGTGCTGTTCTTATCTACTAGCCTTCAGAATACTTTATCGAGATACAGACAGGATGACCTATTTGTCCATGTCCTCAGTGGCACATTCGGAAAATTCAGTCGGTTGCTGCTAGCCAGTTCAAAACACCTGAGCAGGTTTTCATCAGCTCCTTTCAGCTAAATCCAAACACTCCCTTCAAGCATCCATGATCGCTCCAATCAGCCACGAACACTAAAGAGCGGGATTTCCTATGAATACCCACAGATGTCTGAAGCAAGGTAGTTTCAAGTTTTTAAATTAATATTCCCTCGGAAGTAATTTGGTATCGTTTTAATAATTTTTAGGTATGCAGGTATGCTATTAGTTGATTTGCTGTAATCATCCTGTGTAATGTTTGTGTGTTGATAAGTATCATCCATTAGTTTTTTCGTTGTCACTTGTGTCTATGGCCTTATAATTAGCGCTTTGTTTGTTATTCGCGTTGCGGTTTGCTGTTATGATTGATGGCGTGGGTCTGATAAAGCTGTGCTTGTATTTCACGTGTAGAATTATATGTGGTGTTGCTAGCAATGGCACTGTTGTTGCTGTTGATGTTGTTGTTGGTGGTGTTGGAGTATCGTTTAAATGCATCTGCAAAGTTCCTTGGAACTTCCAGCAATTTTGTTGGTTTAATATTCTTCGCTTTTTTCGTTTCTTCTTTTGAGATCTTTTGCATTTAGAGTTTCCCACATCATCTTCGCCACGCAACTTGTCCGTGTAAGGGAGTTTTTTTAATTTTTGGTCTGTTGTTATTGTTGTCTTGGATATTTTGTAATACTGTTGCTGCTGTTAATGATGTGGCGACTTTTGCTGGTAGGACTTCATCATTATTTTTGTAGGTGTTGCTTCCCTTGCTGGTGTTATTGCCCTTCTTGAAGATGTTGCTGTTATTTTAGCGCCTGGTGGTAGTGGTAGTGGTGGTGGTGGTGGTGCTGCTGCTGATGCTGATATTGTTGCTGGTTTTGTTGTTACTGCTTGAAGTTGCTTATGTTGCGGAGTTGATTAGAGTGGAGGCCATCTTTCATTGATTTTCGGGGCTACAAGACCTCGAGAGTGATCAGAGTTGTCACGATTACAGCATCTAAGCCTTCGAGCCTCAGGTACCATCTGTAGGTCGGGGATCCTGTCCAGTATCCCAAATTTCACCCAATCCAATTTCATTTTCGATTATTTTTTGTTATTTCTCGCAGTGTGTTATGCTTTCTCATTAGAGCACATTTTGCCATTCACCAGAAATCTTCTTGCGGTCCGTTTTCAGTTTTCATCCTGATCCCTTTCCGTCCCAGCAAAAGTAGTATCAGAATAAATTCCTCGCTTTTGCTTGAAAACGGTGGAGTACATCTGGCCCACCAAATAACAATTAACCACAGGCATACTGGTTGGTACGAGGAATAACGTTGAAGCCTCTCCAAATGATTTTAAAGCATATTTCATTCTGCTCTGGGATGATGCGCTCCAGTCTGTGTTTTTTCAATGATACATACATGTCCATCATGTGTATGTCCATCTTTCTATAGGATCCTGCTTTGGTCTCATGAGGACCACCTTTCTAATGCCTTTGTCAATGTCTATCTACTTGTTCTAAGTACTGATGTTTTTTCTCCAGCCGGACAAAATTAAATGTCTTTGCAACACTAGGAAAGGAGCCACTTTTTATCGTATTTCTAGTGCTGTTGTTGTTGTTGTTGTTGCTGTTATTGTGTATTCCTAGTGTGGTGGTAATGATTCCATTGCTGATTCTAAAGTTCGTTGCCAATAAACCGCTGTCGCTTGTCCTGGTTTTTCCTCTCCCGCCACTAACTCTGTTCGCTATGTCAACAGTTTCACGTCCACTTTCTGATACTCTGCTTCACACGGCATTGCTGCTGCAGCTATCGTGGTTATTGTTGCTGTTGTTATTGCAGTTCTTGTTGTTGTTATCACTACTGATGCCGCCGTTATTCTTGCTGTTCATTGCTATGACTGTGGTGCTATGTTGTAAGAGGGTTTGTCTGTACCCGTCAGTTTCATCTTCAAAATCACCTCCTCTCACCTTCCTCCGTCGCTGACCGGCCGCCAGCAGCGAAAACCATGAAGCCGTCTTGGAAATTATGTTTTGACAGAAAATTATTTTCTGTTTTTCGAAATTTTATTCCGTGAGGCAAATAACAAAAGGGAAGTGTGGCTGTTTTCGAAAAAACAAAACAAAAAAAATAAATAAAACAAACAAAAATCGAAAACGAAAAAACAAAACAACAACAGCAACAATAAGCTTAACAATACAAATGAGTGGCAAAGTAAACAAGACGCAGATTTATAGATCTCTTCGAAGACACCGAGTTTCGGCAATGAGCAACAACAGACAACGGCGACAATAACAACAACAACAACAGTAATGAAAACAAGAATAAGAACAGCAGCAATAACAATTATAACACCAACAATAATAATAAAGGTTTCGAATTTTGCCACAAGGACAGCAATTGTTGTGGGGAGAGGATGAATCGATTACACCGACCTCAGTATTCAACTGGTACTTATTTAATCGACCCTGAAAGGATGAAAGACAAAGTGACCCCAACAAAAATAATAATGATAATGAAGTGTCAACGAGTACATATTCGGTTTTGGTGTAAAAGATGGGCTACAGCGAATATTCTGTTCAGACTTGCTGGTCAGTTGCTTGACCTTAACCAATGAAGCATCTCCTTTGTGGATGACGATTTGTGAATCTTTGATCACGATCAGGAGTAGATGGATGCATGGGTGTTTCGTTTGTCATTCTGAAACAACCCTTATTCAGGAGCATTCTGAGCGGGATGGGCTCTCATCAGATGTGTAATTATGATGGGTATATTGCACTTCGTATATTTCTACCCCAGCGTCACATTGACGGCAGGCGCTACTCCCTCGTGCAATATAATAATAATAATAATAATAATAATGATGATAACAATAATAATAATAATAATAAATAATAATAATAATAATAATAATAATAATAATAATGATGATGATAACAATAATAATAATAATAATAATAATAATAATAATAATAATATAATAATAATAATAATAATATAATAATAATAATAATAAAATAATAATAATAATAATAATAATAATATAATAATAATAATAATAATAATAATAATAATAATAATGTAGAATAATGAGGGATACAAGTATCTAAGAGTGCTGCAAGATAACAAATATAATGGCAGGAGAAATGAGAGAAAATCCCTAAAACGTATATGATGAGAGTTAGGAAGGTGCTCGAAACAAGATTAAATGGAGGGAATATCATAAAAGCCATAAATAAATGGGATATACCAGTAAAGAGATAATTTGCATCCTTTCTGAAATGGACAAGGTTCGAGCTACAAAACTTAAACTGAAAAAACTAGAAAGCTGTACCCACAATGTAGAGCGCACACCATCCTAAAAGTAATACTGACCGTCTTTGCCAACGAAGAAATGAAGATGGCAGAGGGTTACTAAACGCCGTTAATACAGCAATACTGGGTCTGTAAAATTATGTTGTGCAGAAGAAAGAAAGAATACTACTGGCAGCCAGAGACCCCCAAAAGCAACCGAAACAGTCAGATAATTCAAGGAGAAAATAAAGAACAACGGAACTAACAAACGGTAAGAAATGAAATTAGATTTCCAGTTCATGGAACAAAGCAAGAATGTTGGAAATGAAGATTGCTGGCTCTCGTTGACCGACGGGAAACTTGAAAAGAGAAACAAAAACATCAAGTGTAGCCTTTCAGGAATAAGGCCTTAGAACAAATCTGATCAAGGCAAAGGTCGACAAAACTCAGCCAGACGGCAAACGCAGAATCTGCAGTAAAGGAGACGAGTGTCAATTATGCTGAGGGAGTGCAGACATGACTGTGTAGGCAACAGAGTGCATTGAGATATTAGCCGAGTGTGTCACTTCGAAAAACTGGAAAGTGATGTGAAAACGAAACAAAGGCTGCGATAAAAAGTGAGAATTACAAGTCCTGTGGGACTTCCCCATAATAACTGACCATACAACTGACGCAATAAGATTAAATATGATAAGAGAGGACAAAACAAACAAAGAGGTGAGATCACGGATTTTGCAATTCTCCATGATATTAGAGTCGATACCAAAGAAATTGATAATAATTTCAGAAATCCGAGGATGAAGCCAAAGGGCTGAGACAAAACTATTCCTGTGGTAATTGGTGCATTTGGCATTGCACCTGAAATGCTACCTGAAATACTAAAAAAATTGGAATTGAAACAACTCGCTTGTCAACTTGCAGAAAAGTACCTATATATTCTGCAAGGTTCTTAAAAAAAAGATTCTTGAGATTTCGTCCGTCTTTACATTCTAATTTGAAATTTCGCCGAGGTCGACTTTGTCTTTCATCCTTTCGGGGTCGATAAAATAAGTACCAGTTGAAATTTGGGCTGGATGTAACCGACTCATCCTCTATTTCGAAACTGGTAGTCCTAAGCCAAAATTTGAAGCCAATATTGTAGTTGTTTCTGTTGCTACTGATTATTTTTGCTGTATTATTTTTTCATTCTCACCTTCTCTGGATGAAAGATCCAGTAGGTGGTTATCAGCACCACGTACGTGGGCACTTATGCCTTTCGCTCTCCATCACTGGTGCCGTGTGTCAGGTCGATCATATAGCGTGTGGCTTCGATTTTCTGATGTTTGGATTTAGCGATCTCGGCCTATCCTTGGTACATACTCTGTCCTGCTATAATATTTCGTCGTACTCGACTGGATGGTCACTCCAACCACTAGTTCTGTCAGTATCATATCTGATTCCGATACCATAATCAGCTGCCTCTCTATTTAAGATAGAAAGAGAATAAATACTCACCTTTTTTTGTGTTCATTTGTTCTCAGACGCTATTCTCACACTCATCATGTGATATTGTCTGCCGCGGCTGACAAACATTTTGTCTTCACGTTTGAGCTGCAGATACAGTTTCGCCTCTGCATTAGTCAATTGTTCTTCATATGCGTATTTTCCCTGACATTAATGGGTGCGTGAGTGATTTCACCCAGTATAACCTGTGTCGATTCTTTTCTTAAAAGTCTACTGGTGTGTCTTAATTATTCCTTCTGCAGTTCTAGTTTTTCTGTGGTATTTGCAACTTTGGTAAAACTGGCATTTCTTGCTGCGAATTGGTTATGCTTTTTGTTATCACTTCTACTTCTACTTTCAGTAACCATAGTGACCATAGTGGTAGTTGGCAGCGTTGCCGAAATTTACCTACTCTTGATTGAGCAATTAGGGAAGGTATTATTTTCGTCTTTCGTCTACGTTCTTCTAGTTGTTCTTTGTAAGGTTTTCGTCGAAATAATGATTTTTTAAATAAAATTCTCAAAACGTATTCTTTAAATTCTAGCTCCAAGATGCAACAAAACAAAGGAATCAACTGGCCCCCCGGTGTTTTGGCTGCCTTTGTAAAAAATACACAACAAAAATTAACATTAACAATTCCTCAAATACGCAAATAAATAAGAAACTCGTAGACCAAGCACGTCTTTCAAATACAGAAACCAATAATAAAGACGATAAGGATGAACGATGATAATAAAAATTCTTCTTTTGGCACAAGGCCAGCGATTTTGATGGGAAGTTGCGTAATCAATTACATCGACCCCATCCAAAGAATAAGAGAGAGAAAGAACAACAATGACAACAATAAAAGTGATAAAATAAGAATCATATTTTGTATTTCACAGTGAACTTTTATTTATGCTTGGGATTTTGCTGTTTAAAGATGTGAGTTTGAAAATAATTGTGAATCCTCTTCGCAATTATTGAAGTTTCTGCTTCCCGCATTTGGCGAATATTTCTTTGACTTCTGAACCACAAATAACAATGCAGCTTGCAACCCTGAAAAATATTTTCAGGGATATAAACAGGACATTAAAGTGTTTCAAAGTCGTTAGTGATTAAAAATCTTCCACCCAAACGAAAAATCTATATTTGTTTGGTAATCTTGAAAAGAATCATTTCTTGAATGGAATTCTGCAAACGCGTGCGCCCACGGCTGAGAACAATAGTAACTAGCGAGATCCATGGAAATTCCGAGCTTTATAAATATGCTTATTTCTATTTTGATTCCGAAATTTACAGATTTTCACATCAATGTCTCATTGTGTTAAAAATTTCCACTGTCTTCGATTTCGACCAATAGGTGTGTTTGTTTAAGGTTCGATTTTGACGTTATTGTTTGTGACGCCCTTCCGAAGTTAAGATTGTTCAAAGCCCAACAGCGAAACACAGAAAAGCCAACAAAAAGAATGAATATTAAAGTTGATGATGTTTTCTGATATAATCACAAGAGCAGATGTTTTGACGGGAGGGATTTCCGATACCGACTTCTCTAGCACTAGGCTTGGGCTTTATTCTATCGGCTGCAAAGAGACGAAAAGCAATGTTGACTTCGGCGAGATTTGAAGTTAAATTACAGCTGAAAAGGATGCTTTCTAACACGAAAATAAAGCCTCGGTTTCAATCGTATTGCACAAAACATGTGATTAGCATTTTATTTTACCACTTCCGGAAGCATGCAAGTGGTAGTCAACCATGCTAGGACTCGTTCACAGAACGGAAAGACAAGAGAAATTTCGCAGGCATTTCGTCTGCAGCTGTACAGATTCTATCTCACGCCATCGCTCTCCCCCAATGCATCACCCCACATAACCCACTACCGTATCTCCTCCACCATTCTGCACCGCACCACCAAAACAACAACAACAACAACAACAACATGAGTGATGACAATCTACACAATTGCGACTCTCCAGCTTCGCAACTCGCCTGTTTTTCGATCTGACTTGACAAAGTCACTTTGCTTACAAATAGGAAGACAGAATCAGAAGCCAAACATTTCTCTTTGCAAGCATTAAAATATTTTTAATACTCTGTATCGAATAACACAAGACACCGTTCTGTCATTGGGTCTTTGCTTCCGACATTTTTCCCCCGTTAACAATGATAATAGCAATAATGTATGTGTGGGCGTGTGTGTGTGTGTGAGTCTATGTGTGTGTGTGTGTGTGTGTCCGTGCTTGTGTGTGTCTGTACACACGCGTTTGTCCACGCTTTTTGTGCGTGCGTGTTTGTATGTATATACACACGCATACAAACACACACACATATATCGATATACACAAATATATGTATATATAAATATATATATATATACTTATACACGCACACACACACACACACACACACATATATATATGCATACATACATGCATATGTATATATATATATATATATATATATATATATATATATATATATATAAGATATATATGTATATAAATATATATTTATATATATATATAAATATGTATGTATGTATGGATGTACATATGGATTCACAAGAAGACATACAAATCCGTTATTACGTGTCCCTTTCCGTTCGATGTTGTTCTTTTCTCATTTTTCTTCCCATTTTACTTTCTCGTTTGTTTGCATCATTTCTTGGCGATTTTTATTCTAATCTCTAAAATATTTGCTCTCATGTTTCTAAGAATTCTTTAAGTATCTTTTATAGATTTTACAAACTTTTTTTTCCTTTTACTCTTTCTTATGCATTTTTTGTTCTTGTGGAATTATTTTTCACTTGTTTATTTGTTTCATTATTTAATCTTTACCTGATGAGATTATATTAAGATTAATGTTGAGGTGTTGGATTGTCGCGTTTTGTCCATTTAAAAAATCTTCATGCTGAAATGGGGAAAAAACCCTAACCACCATATGTGTATGTATGGATGTCTTTATATAAATATACGAGAGTATATGCATATATACATCTACGTATGTCTAAATTCAATTAATACATGTATATATGTGTGTGCGTGTGTGTGTACATATATACATCGATACATACCTACATAGATACATAGATACATACATACATACATATATATATATCTATATATATATATATATATATATATATATATATATATATATATATATATATACATGATCTAAGTTATATGATGTATAAAAACATGCAATATACAAATAAATATCTGTAAATATAAAACCATCCGAATTTCTGAGTACTTCATTTCTTCTAATATATATATGTATATATATATATATATATATGCACATATATACACACAGATATATAAGCATTTTTGCATATATGCACAATACACATGCATACGTTAGTGTGGTTTACTCTGTATATGGTGTGTGTAATATACATTTATACATTTATGCATACACGCACACACACACACACACACCACACACATATATATATATATATATGCATATATGTATGTATGTGTGTACGTGTGTGTGTGTACGCGCGTAGAGGATGTGAACATGAGACAGAAAAACAAATCAAGTGATACACATTACATACATATATAAACACACAAATACGCATATGTATATTTTTCTATATGTATATGTGTATGTGTGTGTGTGTGTATATGTATAAATATGTGTTTATAAACATGTAAGTGTGTGTATTTTGATTTAGAATTTTAATGAAACATATTACAAAATGAATATCGTAATAGAGAGAGAAAAACAAATTAAATAAGTGGCACCAACAAATAACTGTTAAGCAAACATCTTAACATCAATGAAAACTGTTTGACAAATTGGAAGACAGCGAAATAAAGCGTTTAAGTCGCTTCTGGCCGGAAGTAAGCATAAGCCTATTTCTGATGCAAGACAAGCTGTCTGGATACGACTGGCGGAAAGAAGACACTCCAGCCTGAAATACGCACACAAGTAATTCAATAACGAGCTTTACAATTGCAAATCTCTGCATTATTTGTTTTTAATTTCAGTTTTAGCATTTGTTTTTAAAGATAAACATTGTGCTTTATTTTGCATCGTTAAACAAAGAATAATTCAGTTCAGTTCAGAAACAAACATAATTTTAGATTTCACTGTGTGTACGTGTACGTGTATGTGTGTGTGTGTGTGTGTGTTTCTGTGTATTTCTGTGTATGAGCGTGTGTATATGCGTGTGTGTGGACTTATATATATGTATATATATATATGTATGTATGTATGTATACACACACATACATTCACGCTCGCATGCACGCACACACACACACACACACACACACACACACACACACACACATTTATTGATGTATAGCAGTAGGAATAGAGTGACTGAAGGGCCGAGAGTTTCGTGCTTACGTATATATATATATATACGAGAAAGAAGCAACAAGAATGGATTGTTTTTTAGTACAATTGTTTCATACAAAGACAGGCTTTATTAATTGCTTTTATATATATATATATATTATATATATATATATATATATATATATATAATATATATATATATATATATATCATAGTGTATAAACAATTTAAGTATCTATGGACGAAAGAGGTGACCTTTGACAGGACATCCTACATGCTAGAAAGGGCAGCAAATAATAATAAAGAAATTGAAACTGCCTACGATAAAGGCTTTTTAATTGCGAAAATTTTACTGTGAAAATAATATGGGTAGAAAATTTCGAAAAATTCTCATACCGTTGGCTAGCATACGTAATAAAGTCAATAGACAACATTTTTTTCATATATAATTCTGTATAAACAATTTAAGTATTTATACACGAAAGAGGTGACCTTTGACAGGACACCTTACATGCTAAAAAGGGTAGTCAAAGTCCAAACCACGAATAAGAGCAATTTCAAAGGGGACGAAAATGAAAAATATTTTTGTAGTGATATTGTTATATTTAAGGATGATCACTATATATTACTAAGGTTCAGTCCAATTACTGCGGCCATGCTGGGACAACTCTTCAGTTGATTCTCAATCCCAAGCAGTGCTATTTCCAGATGGGGTTTCTCACTGCCTTTGAGTTCTCTGTAGAAGCGGTTTGCAATTTTTGTGCGCCGTCTCATAAGAACTATTCTCTGCCTGGGAATCTTGTTTTTATGTGCAGTGGCCCTTCTCTCTGGGACAAAATTGTGGCATATGGCTTGCATTACGAACATGAAAGTTTTCTATAGGATGCACTTCGTTTCACATGGGCAAGGATTTCAAATTTTATTTCTGCTGTTCAGGTAGATACCTGTGTACTGAGAGCTCTTTAAAATCGCTCTTTTCTCAATCAGACATAATCTGCGCTTCCTGCTTTGCTATTGAAGTACGCTTTATATTTCTCTAGAACCATCCACTGTATGCTGTACTCAGTGGCGCTTTCATTCAACGACCATATGTGCTTGGCCAGGCTTGTGACGTTACGTCTCTCCAGGATGTTGAAAGAGTACTTGTGTTTGTTATAGTGGGTTCTGAAGGGATCTTCAGTTGGTCCCGCGTACATTAGCACGTTTGGTTGACCATTTTATCCTATTCCTCTTACTTCTGCATACGATGATTTAGTATTAGAGTGGCTGTTCAATGGACATATCTCACCCCTACTGGGGCATCCTGCCTCTGTCTCAGGTCTGGGTCTACCAACTAAAATCTTTTCTACATTGGGTGCACAGCTAAAGGAAACTCTCAAAGTGTGCCTGTTAGATATTATACTGAACCTGTTTATACGAAGAATGTGTCTTTCAACTAAGCTAAGGGAATCTTACCAACTCGGGTTTTCCTTAGCTTAAGTGTTCTTATTATTTAAAACACCTTGATTTGATTGGATCCGGCAAATAATAAATTATATATATATATATATATATATATATATATATATATATATATATATATATGTATGTATGTATGTATATGTATGAGCACACATATATACATCCACACATACAAGGAACCTTCGATTAAGTATTTTCGATTTTACCCTGTTTATTCATTTTAACCTGATTTTATTTCATACGAGTTAAATTTCATTGAACATGGTCTTAAATAAACGCATTTAAATCTCGCAGAGAATGTATACTGTTGCCAAGCAACGGCTGGCAGCCATCAGCAAGATTCCTCATTGTTTCACTTTTTTCTCCTCGTTTAATCGCTAGTTTTGCTTATTTTATTAGAATATTTTCCCCCCATTAGCAATGATGAAGGGGGAAAGTTGAAAGTGAAGATGATTGCTGTAATAAAAAATGTTTTACGTTCTAGAAGCTGAAAATAATTAAAAGTTATGATAACGGCAATAGCAAATGAGAGATTATTTAGAATGAACCGCGCACGTCATTTTGAAACAAGATGAAGATTGTTAGTGAAAAGATAGCTTGATCTTCGATAGTAATTCAACCGAAGCGAGATGATTGAAACAATGCTTGTTACTCACGTGCCTTGAAGATTTTAATCAGAGCCACATTTCTTTGAGTACCTACTTCATCAAATCAAAAGCTTTGAATCTATTCTCTATAGTGAAGAAACAATAAAACTGAGTAGAAAAAAAACATAGGCAGCTCTGGAAAGTTCAAATGCTTCAAATAGCGTGTGTACAAGGCGAGCCTAGCAGCAGTGATAAAGGAGCGAAGGAAAACATTCAAAAGCATGCAGAAGCATATATACATAAAAGCGTTCCGAGCTGAACAAGCGTGGAAATTCAGCGAAAAACTGACAATTCAATAAGCAGCTACGGAGAGTTTCAAGGGAAGAAAAAATGTGAAGCTTACAGACTTCTTTACATACATTTCCCCCGAGAAAGAAATATATTAGAACATTATATATTATATATGGTATTTTAACTTATTTTCCTTCTTTTTTTGTACGTAGTTAAGGAGAAATTTAAATAAAAAAATGTTTTTGAAAGAAAAGGGTATAAGAAAATATTTTACGTTATTTTTATATTCGATTAACAGTGTTTCATTTTCCGCGGCTCTTTAAAGGAATTTATTAGCCTTCGTAATAATTTATTAGCCTTGTTAAATGTGTGTTTTCTGTAGATAGATACATAGGCACACGCACACGCGCATTGTGTGTACAATTCCCTTGTTGATAAGGTTAGAAGAAAACAATCAGTGGAAGAGTAAGAAAGAAAAGCCAACAAAAAAAAAACAGCAGAAAAGAGATTCGATCGTATATAATTCCTAAGAGTTTTAAATGAATATAGACCAACTAATTTCATGATGTCAAGAAATGTTGTACTGAGAGGGCCATAAGAAGGGCAAAATACCACTAAATACAACTATTAGGACACCTAAAACGGAAATAAAGTTGGATTATATGGAAATATTACTGCACATACTTCTCACTCATGAATCAAATAATAATAATAATAATAATAATAATAAATAATAATATAATAATAATATAATAATATAATAATGATGATGATAATGATGATGATGATGATGAATAATAATAATAATAATAATAATAATATAATATAATAATAATGATGATGATGATAATAAGAATAATAATAATAATAATAATAATAATAATAATAATAATGATGATGATAATAATAATAATAATAATAATAATAATAATAATAATAAAATAATAATATAATAATGATGATAATAATAATAATAATAAATAATAATAATGATGATGATGATAATAATATAATAATAATAATAATAATAATAATGAATGATGATGATATAATAATAATAATAATAATAATAATAATAATAATAATAATAATGATGATGATGATAATAATAATATAATAATAATAATAATAATAATATAATAATAATAATAATAATAATAATGATGATGATGATAATAAAATAATAATAATAATAATAATAATGATGATGATGATAATAATAATAATAATAATAATAATAATGATGATGATAATAATAATAATAATAATAATAATAATAATAATAATTAATAATAATAATAAATAATAATAATAATAATAATAATAATAATAATAATAATAATAATGATGATGATGATCATAATAATAATAATAATAATAATAATAATAATAATAATAATAATAATAATAATTATAATAATAATAATGATGATGATGATAATAATAATAATAATAATAATAATAATAATAATAATAATAATGATGATGATGATAATAATAATAATAATAATAATAATAATAAGTTTTGTCTTGGTATAAAAGATGGGCTACAGCAAATATTCTGCTCAATACCACAGATTTGCTTGTCAGTTGTTTGACCTTAACCAGTTGAGCATGTCCCTTAGTGGCTGACGATATGTGCATCTCTGATCACGAGCAGAAGTAGTGGGGGAGCATCATAGCCATGTGTTGAGAGGGATTCTTTGGGGTTTGAATAATTCACCTCTGGAAACATGGGTGGTTCTTTCAACATCCTTAAACAATCCTTATTCAGGGACCTTTTGAGCGGGATGGGCTACTCAACCTGAAGAAAATTCTAACTGGGCCCCCACCTGCAAGGTCATGTGCTGTTTATCTTGATATGAGATCACCTTGTCGCGCACATATGGTTGTGATGCATGTGCCTGGTGTACCTTTATTAGACGGGTAGTCATGATGGGTATATTGGGCTTCGCATATTTTACCCCAGTGTCACTTTGATGGCATGCATTGCTCTCTCACTCAATAATAATAATAATAATAATAATAATAATGATGATGATGATGATGATGATAAAATAATAATAATAATAATAATAATAATAATAATGATGGTGATAATAATAATAATGATGATGATGATGATAATAATAATAATAATAATAATATAATAATAATAATAATAATAATAATAATAAATAATAATAATAATAATAAATGCCCTGATGCAGTACCAGGCAGTGGCTCTCATGGCTTCTGATCTTAACTGATTGGAAGTGTTATCATGTACCTTGTTTTGTCTTGGTATAAAAGATGGGCCACAGCAAATATTCTGCTCAATACCACAGATTTGCTTGTCAGTTATTTGACCTTAACCAGTTGAGCATGTCCCTTAGTGGCTGACAATATGTGTATCTCTGATCACGAGCGGAAGTAGTGGGGGAGCATCATAGCCATGTGTTGAGGGGGATTCTATGGAATTTGAATAATTCACCTCTGGAAACAGGTGTTTCATTCAACATCATTAAACAACCCTTATTTAAGGACCATTTGAGCGGGATAGGCTACTCGACCAGAAGAAAATTCTAAGTGGGCCCCACCTGCAAGGTCATGTGCTGTTTATCTGCATATGAGATCACCATGTCGCGCACATATGATTGTGATGCATGTGCCTGGTGTATCCTTATCAGATGGGTAGTCATGATGGGTATACTGGGCTTCGTATATTTTACCCCAGTGTCACTTTGATGGCATGCACTGCTCTCTCACTCAATAGTAATAATAATAACGATGATGATAATTATAATAATAATAATAATAATAGTAGTAATAATAATAATAATAATAATAATAATAATGATATGGATGATGTTGGGTCCTTTAGAACAATATCAGATGGCATCAAGGTGAATAAGGGAAATTGAAATAGAGTGCCCAGTAGAACTATTACAAAAGCCTCCTTGGCACGTATGTATGTATGTATGCATGTATGTATGTATGTATGTATGTATGCATATATGTATGTATGTATACATGTATGTATGCATCTGTGTATGTATGCATGTATGCATGAAAGTATTTAATGCACGTGTTTCTAGCAAAGATAATCTTTGCATTATACTAAATTTTTTACTCACTTTGTAGTAGTTTTGGTTATGGTCATATTGCCTTAAATTAATACATGCAGAGAGACACAAACACACACACGCGCGCGTGCACACCCACGTACAAACACACACACACAGATCGACATAGATATTCAATTATATCTTCCTAAATATATGGCAATGAATGTTGTCATAATTTCCTATCTCGTCCCCCCCCCTTCAGGAATCTGCGGTTGTTTGAGGTGTGTTGAGAGTTTATGAGTTCCAGTCGTTTCAAGGACAGTTCTTTGATGATAGTATTTGCTACTAGTTGTTCTTGTGAGTACAAATACCATTTGAGTTTTAGTATGGAGCGGTGCCTCTCTTTGTCCTCCATCTTTTAGAAATGGCAGCTATATTTCCGACAAAGAAAGCAGCACCTTCTTAAACAAGGATGGAAACACTGGACAATGTAGTCCTAGGTACGCATAGTCATAGTTGAAATGCTTTTATTTAATGTTTGCTCAAGGTTGATTTAGGACTAACCAAAGAACAACACCAACAACAAATCTTTCATTCTGCAGGACTCGATAAAATACGTCTACGAATCACAAATATAATCCCCTTGCTTATATTTCATTTTTTTAACAAATATTTTCGCTGAGTTCTACAGAAATATTTCTACAGTGTTGACAGCTGTAATCTAGCAAGCATTGATAATTGTGATATATATCAGCTTGTCATTTGGTTAATGTAATATCTCAAGTGATGTGTCGACTGACAACAATATTTCTCCTCTATCAAGAATCCATATGGAAGAAAAGTTTTTAAGATTTTAATCTTAGCCAAGCATTCAGAGGAAGACGAAACAAAAAAAGACAGGAAACTATAAGAGCACACACACACACACACGCACACACACACACACACACACACACACACACACACACACACACACACACACGCACGCACTCACACAACAGCAGCAGCAGCATAGCATCATAACATTTTACTGTTTCGTATAAATGGAATAAATGGAATTTTATCATTAGAAATGATGTTATATCGACTTAGATTTCAAGTAGAATCGCGAATAGTTTCTGTAAATGTTCTGTCAGTAAGAAACCGTTTTCCTTTTGCCATTAGACACCATTAGAGACCCTTATGTAATGGGATTTCGAATGGAGACAACGTCTTTGAGATTCAAGACGCAATATGTCCATTGTTGCCACTGATGTCTGTTACAAGTGTACGGGCGATCGATTTATTTTAATGGAGTAGAAATACTTAAGCAACATTGATCGGAAGATTAATAACTAAAAGAATCAATGGATCAATAAAGAGATATGTAAACGACCAATTATGAAACAGTGGCATTAAATGAATGGGGAAATGATATTTGCATGAAAGAGGTACATCTAAAAATACATTACTTGAATTAACTAATTAATGATTATTCATTAAGACAGAAGATTTAATGCTGAAAGAGGAAATATAGAATCGCTTGATTCGATCAGAAGGTCTTACGCGGTTCTTATGTCACGGTTTAAATGAAAGACAACATAGGACATCAAATGCCAACCGGATTTGAACTCACAACGACAAAATCAAGTTTTGCTATATATTTAAGTCGTCTATTATCTCCGTTATCTATATTATCCTTAATTAACTATTAAAGACCAAATCGAATTTTATATCGCCGACATAATCAATCCATTGTCTTTCATACAAGACTAATTCAATGTGAAGGCATTTCTTTTATGGCGATCATTTTTCGGAACTTTAATTTCATCTTAGGAGGTTGACTTAGTCCTAACCATTTGCATTATGAGTTCCAATTCTGCCAACATCAGCTTTGCCTTTCATCCATCTAGGGTGAATAAAGTTCAGAAAATTACTGGGGACAGTTTAATATTCCTATGAGGCGTCATAGATGTACATGGCATTATTGAAGTAGAGGATCTTTAGATTGTATATTGACAATATTTAGATATACAACACCACTACGATAAAGATGTAATTATCCTTCCTCTAGAATTGAATGTTCCTCGTTTGAATCTAATCTTGAACAATGCATAAATTAAAACATAAGATACCAACAACGGCCGCAGAAGGAATCGAAGCTAAAAGACAAATG
>NC_043009.1:71073400-71093400 GCF_006345805.1 Octopus sinensis | reverse complement strand
GTAAAGCATCGTTATACATCAGGTGATTGCTTTTTGAAGTCAATCCACACCTTTTTTCTATCTACTTTACTGATACATTATCTGAACCGTTTGACCGTTTGTCAAACATACAATGCAGAGCAGTGAATGTGTCTGAACCACCGATGTCTCAGTTGACAGTTTGCTGTCCTATGAAGTCGGTCATTCGTTATCAAAGGCACATACACACACACACACACACACACACACACATACACACACACACACACACACACATACACACACACACACACACACACACTCTCTCCCTCTCTCTCTCTCACACACACACGCACACTCTCTCTCTCTCTCACACACACACTCATACACATACACACTCACACATACACATACACACTCACACATAGACATACACAAAACAGACTTCTGGGTAATAAAGTGAGAATTGTTAGCGACAGCAGTTCGCTGCTGTGCACCTGCTAAATGAGCGCGTGACTGTACGTATCTGGTGCGTATGCAAGAATCCGTATGTGTGTGTGTGTGTGTATGTGAAAGAGTTGAATGCATTCAGCTCGCTAGTGCGCATGTGCGTGTGCACTTCGGTGTATGTATTTGGGCGTGTGTGCATATATGTGCGTTAGTACCTACTATGTCTGTGTATGTATGCTTGTTATGTGTGTATATGAGAATCTGTATTTGCTGTACTTGTGAGTGTATATGTATGTATGTATGTACGTATGTATGTATGTATGTATGTATGTATGTACGTTTGTGGTGTGTTCTTGTGCGAACACATATGAGATTGGTGTTTGCGTGTGTGCGTGTGCACTGATGTGGTGCTGTGATGTGTATGTTGCCACATGGTGACAACAGCACCATAGGGGTGCTGGATTTGTTATTGGATTAAGATTTGGGTGTGCGAGGAAAGAAGGAAAGGGAGCTATATACACGCTTATACATGCCTGTACATACATGTACGCGCATACATACTCGAATCATGAAAAACTACCGAAAATACATAACACTGGAAAGTCTGGGTGGATCAGGTCCGTGGGTGCATTGGAGGTTCATTACCTTGCCCTTGCTTTTGGGGTTACCATTCGTAAGGTGATATATCTAGGCTGTCAATGGCCAGCGGCTTGAAGTTCACAAGAGGTGGGGCAGCTCTGGGTGGCAACAGTAAGACAAGCCTTTTTTCTAGTTGATGGATACTGCAAGATAGTGAAAATATAAGTCGTTTGTGGAGGCAGAGCTGGCAAATGCGGCCTCCAGATGAGTAGGGTGGAGCCCTCTCAATAATACTCTATTCGATGTTAGGAGAATCATTCAGGAGGTCGAGAAGTCTCTTGATAAAATGAGATACGGAGGTAAAGTTTTGCTTATCTCTACTTCAGAGCCAATGCATATGATGTGTATACCTTCTATTAAAAATATTCGTTCTCATGCGTATGGAGTGTCTTATGATGCCAGTTATAAAAAAATATAACTTCTACCAAATGTGTTAAGTGCTACTTTCGCTTGTCCACTCACTTCTGGACCGCTGACATCTACAAGTTCTTTTTCATTCTCTCTCTCTGTATATTTTCACTTATTATTTTCTGTCGAAGAGCGTAGGTTCGAAACGTAAAAGACTTTTTCATTTTCCCGACCGTCAAACTAATGCACTTGCTTGTTGTTCATACACTTCTCTTTGTCTTTTGTTTTTCTATAAATTTCAACTAAATATACATATATGTTTGTGTGTGTGTATGTGTGGGTGTATGTGTGTGTGTATCTGTGTGCGCGTGTGCATGAGTGTATATATATATGTGTGTATATATATATATGTTTGTTCATGTGACTAGTATCGTTTCTTTCTGTATTGGATGTTTAAAAAAAATAGCACTAAAACGAAACTGAACGAAAGTCGACTAATCCTGTAAGAATCTGTGGAGTTTTTGATGAACGAATCCATTCCAACTCGGTGCATTGCGTAGTTTCTCTTAAATTATGTTTTTCCCCAGAACCATAAACAATACGTAAGCACAGAACCGCCCCCCTACACACACGCACACATATATATATATCGTAGTTCTCGTGTAGACACTTAGATGCATGGCCGCTACTGGTGAATTTTCTTATCAACAACTTTCTATATCTATCTATTTATCCATTTGTCTGCCTGAATGGTATATGTGTTTCCATATATATATATATATACACGCGCGCATACTCACGGAGGATGATATATTTTCATTGAAAATCAGACAAAACAGTACAATTTCAGAGTTAGATTAAAACATTTCAGGACTGTTATGTTTATCATAGATATTAATTTGTTAATCTGGTCCAAGGTATAATGTGGCTGTAAAATAAGTGTTTAATATAGCTAGGATATTTTTGATCTTAGATGTGTTCAATCTGGGCGGATCTGGTTGGACAGACCTAAGAATTACCACAATATTCCATCGTTGATGCTTTTTCTAGCCTCACTGGCATGCTAAAAATAGCCATCAAATATGTCTCAAATCACACCCTGCAGCCTTAAGAACGTAAGTGTAATGTGATTTTAAGAACGCACGGGTAATGTGACCGAGAAAGAAAACTTGTATTGAAAATAATTGGCTGATTTTAGTTATAGGTCTGTTTGCTTAAGACTGGGAACGTCAACGTATTAAAGTCGAATGGAATCCACAAAAATATATCGGTTTCAGATACTCAACCGCTTCATTCTGAACCGTCCCACAAATCTGACTTCCCCGTCGGAGGTTGTGTTTTTCCTTCTCCTTCCTCGATTGTTATTTCAAAGTGCATGAGAAGTGTCATCTGTTTGTATACTTTATGTCACTAAACCATCAAACATCCGTCTACACTTTCACTTTATCGAAGCTTAATTTTGAGCTTTACCAATTCTATTGATTTTTGAAATAGTCACATGACTCAAAATTTGGAATGAATCAGAATCTCAGAGGAGATTAAATCAATCTCAATACTTAACCAAAACTGTATTCTATCGATCTTCGAAAAGGATGAAAGACAATTCCAAGTTGTACGCCTGTTAAGCTGGACTTTGTTTTCCTACCTCAGATGTCAGAACTGCAAGGAAGCACCAAGATTACTAAAAGAGATTTTGTTAACTAGAGTCTCCTTCTCTTGCAATAATTGCTTTTCTTTCTGCTCAAGAGAATTCAATTAAAATGCTCTTTCGGGCGTTTGAGATGGATAATGCTTTAAAACATCAGATTATATTTTCTTAAAGTTTTCCGTTGTTTTCAACTTTTTCTTAGATCTTCTTCTTTCCTCTCATTCTTAAGATCGAAACATTATCTATCCACTCACTGGCATCGAACCATTTATATGAGATACTTACATTTTAGGTGTGTTATGTGAGTACTATACATTCATCAAAATGGTAAATTTAATAATAATTCCGCTCTTGTATTATAATCTGGTCGCAATAGTTTTCAGGCCTGCTTCCGCAGATTCAGAAGCAAACATTAATTCGAGCTGAGTTGTCTTATTTATTGAAATAACTTTAAGTTTGTAATATTTATACGAGGATCGTCGGTTCTGCACAGAAGCAAATATTGTGATTACAATCTGGATAACTCACTTATTTATACTTAAAAGTGGACAACACAAACCTCCACTACTTCCTCGAGCTGTTACTCTTTTCTTTGTAACCAACTACTTTCGAAATAAGGTATTTTGCCAAATCGAAAAATACCAAAAGTATTGATTTCTAACATTTGCTGAAGGTTATGAATATTGAGTGACGGAATCAATCAATCAGGCTCGATACAGCACTGGTTTATATCCTACTGAATCCAAAAGGATTAAGGGCAAAGTCTATCCCCTCCGATCAAATCTGAGCTCACAATATCAAGAAACATAATAATTAGATGCCGAGATCAGTTTTATTCAGTGTTCTGTCATCCTGTCACCACAAGGACGTATGTCAGCACTCCACTTTCTCTGAATGTTAACACTTGTATAGATAGGACCTTCCTCAGTTTAGGGGTTAAGAATTTTTCAGAGAAATATTGGTACAGGAAAACTTTAATCATACCTTGAGGGTCTCTTTTAGCTGTGCATCTAACATGAAGAAAATTTTATCTCCCTCATGGAGAGGTAGGTTGCTCATCAAAGGTAACACCACATGGCCACTAATGTGTTAATGCAATGGAAAGACCATCGTGTATGAGCCGGGGATAGTCTTGAAGGATTCCAGTGGGGCGACGAATATACAGAAATATATAAGCGTAACGGAAGGCCCTTCAACAAGCCGCCATTTAATACCCAGGAGGAACATAACATTCCAATATTAATGAAAAATATATGGTTATTAAAGGAAAACGCTTTACATATAGCATCGAGTACTAGAAATCTGCAGAATTTACCTTAACAGTAGAAGGCAGTAAAGGAAAATTTAGCTCCTATGTTTAGTAAACCGAACATTCATTTAGAAGACTGGGCTTTTGCTTAGCTGCTTTTTTCAGCAGTAAATCATCCTCCCTTATGCAAACTTACTAAGAAAGGCATTCCGGCCATGATCCTCTTGTCCGTGAGTGTGCTATCTAAATTTGTATTATCTTATAAGACCTTGCCATTTCAAGACACTGAGAATTTTTATGAGGGAATGCTGCAGTTATTTCTTTCAGCCATGATTTATCCCAAATACGATTGTATTGGCAGGTTTCAGTCATTCAATAACATTACGTGCAACCCTGGCTTATCAAACTTATTTGTGAGACATTTAGCTTTCGAAATAATTCTAAACCAACATTTCCTCATCACAACCACGGATATTAAACAAACCGTTTTAGTCTCTGTTTTGTTCGTTACACTTCCGTTAGATTTTAGTTTGTTAGAAATTTTACTAAATTTCGGGAAAACATTTCATGGCTAAACTAACGATTGGTTTATTACCTTCCTTGCCATATTTCGAGACGTACACGTCATTTTGTTGGTGAAATTGTAAGAAAATTTAAGCCATAAATAATACTTTTCTAAAACTCTTCTGTTTTACTTGCAAATTCATTGCCGCAGTTCTAAGTGATTTGTTTATTTATTTTATTGAAAATGTCGCTTCTTCTAATAGGTCCAATTTCAAAACTGTTACCACAGCAAGATAGATTATTATTGCAACGTTGTTATATTAGAAACTGACACGTAATTCTCTCAAGCGCTAATATAATTCTGTAAAACCATATGATCGATTTGGAATTGTAAACCAGCAGCAGGAGCAGCAGCAGCAAAAGTAGTTGTAAGGATAATGATAATAATAATAACAATAATAGTAATACTAATAATAATAATAATAATAGTATAAAAGATGGGCTACAGCAAATATTCTGCTCAATACTACAGATTTGCTTGTCAGTTGCTTGACCATAAACCAGCTAAGAATGTCCCTTAGTGGCTGACGATTTGTGCATCTCTGATCACGAGCAGAAGTAGTAGTGGGAGAGCAGCAAAGCCATGTCTTGAGAGGAATTCTTTGGGGTTTGAATAGTTCACCTTTGGAAAGATGGGTGTTTTCTTCATCGTCCTTAAACAAATCTTATTCAGGGACCTTTTGAACGGGATGGACTACTCGACCTGAAGTAAATTCTAACTAGGCCCCACCTGCAAGGTCATCTGCTGTTTATATTGACATGAGTCACCAAGTAGCGCGCATATGGTTGTGATGCATGTGCTTGATATACCCTTATCAGACGGGTAGTCATGATGGATATACTGGACTTCGTACAGTTGTACCCCAGAGTCACTTTGATAGCCTGCATTGCCCTCCCTCCCTCAATAATAATAATAATAATAATAATAATAATAATAATAATAATAATAATAATACGAAAATTGTTGATAATGCATAGAATGCACCGCCCTAAGGTAGATATAGAATGACTTTACCTAGCAAGAAAAGAGGGTGGCTGTGGACTTTTACAACTGGAATTAACAATGAAGATTGCCACAATTGGCCTAAACACCTACATGAAAAACTGATGACTAGATGTGAAAACTTGTCTTAAAGCATGAAAACAGGAAAGTATCATACTCAGTAACAAAACAGGAAAACAAATATCCAAGGGAATTCCAAATTCAACAAATCCTAAAATTAGACGTACTGGAAACAAGCAGAGTAAAAGCGAAACGAATGAAAACCTGTGCAAAAAATAAATGGAGAGAAAAACCTCTCAATCGTAAATATCAAAAGAGAGCTAAGAGTGCCGATGTCGACTAACATCAATAGTTAGTATCTTCTAGATTAAAATCAGAAACAGAAGGGTTTATCAAAGAAGCCCAAGATCAATGCCTACCTACAAGGAACTACTAGACCAACATATTAAAGAACGGCAGTAGCCCAACATGTCGTGTAGATCAACAACAAAATGAAACCATTGATCATGTTATCTCCAAGTGCAGTCTTCTAGCGCCTACAGAGTATCTCAACAGGCATGATAGAGCTGCACAATATATTCACTGGGTAATTTGCAAAAGCCTGGACTTGCCCCATGATAAAAACTGGTAGGAATACAAACCACCTCCAGTGCTTGAAAATGATCACATTTCACGCCTCTGGAATTTTACCGTTCAAACGGACAGAAAGATAGATGCGAAAAGGCCAGACATTATATTGAAAGACTTCAGGCAAAAAACATGCCTCCTCATTGATATGACTGTCCCAATCGATATAAACGTATCTGTCAAGACCTACCAGAAACTGAGCAATTATAAAGATCTTTAAACAGAAATCAGCAAACTGTGGAACCTGAAGACTAAAATAGTACCTGTTGTCATAGGTGCCATGGGAATGGGCTGATTGCTACCTAGCTCAGATACCAGGAAACCCCAAAATGGCAGAAATTCTAAAGATAGTGCTCATGGGAACTGCCCATATCCTGCGTAAAATACTGTCTATTAATCTCAAATTTTAAAAATAAACTCATATTTTGTTGTTTACTTAAACATTCTCTAGAACAATACTATGTGCAAAACCAAATATATGACACCCTAGACATAACACCAACATGAACTTCTAACTTGTTGTCTCTTGAGGTCTCTGGGTTAGACTAGGAGTCGCCGCTGGTGCTGTGCTGCTTTTAATTCCTCACATCTTGGTCACTTCTATTTCTAGGTTTTTGTACTTAAATAACTTCTCAATTTCTTTAATAGACACACTTCTCTCTGATGGTACTGTCACATATGTCATTAAGCATTTTTTATTCTTCACATCTTTGATGATTATGTCCGGCGTGTTTGCCTTGGTTTCTTTATCGCTGTTGGTTGGCATGTCCCAGATTACTGTTACATCATCTTTTCCAGTCACAGCTTCAGGTTTATGCTGGTACCATCTTTCTGAAGTTGGAAGCTGGTAGTGTTTACATATCTTCCAATGGATATATTGCGCTACTCTATCGTGTCTATGAATATATTCAGTTTTTGCAAGTGCTGGGCATCCAGTTAAGATGTGGTCCACTGTTTCATCCTGCCCATGGCACATTCTGCATTTCGGGTCAGTGCCATCGTTCATTATTTTGTTGTGGTAAGCCCTGGTTGCCAAGCTTTGATCTTGTGCTGCTATGATAAAACCTTCGGTTTCGGCCTTCAGTCCTGAGTTCTTAATCCATACATGAGTGTCTCGTTTTTCTACGTCTGGTTTGTTCACTCTACATGGGTATCGGCCATGCATCGGTTTTTCTAGCCAATCTTCTTTGCTCTTCTTCTGGGCTTTTCATCTCTTCCTTAACCATACAAAAATTATGTTTGTTTTAAAACTTGAGATTACAAAGAAAGTATTTTGCGTAGGATATGAGCAGTTCCCATGAGCACTATCTTTTGAATTTCTGCCATTTTTGGGTTTCCTGGTATCTGAGTTAGGTAGCTATCAGCCACTTTTGCTATTATTCCCATGGCACCTATGACAACAGGTATTGTTTTAGTCTTCAGGTTCCACATTTTGCTGATTTCTATTTCAAGATCTTTATATTTGCTCAGTTTTTGGTAGGTCTTGACAGATACGTTTATATCGATTGGGACAGTCATATCAATGAGGAGGCATGTTTTTTGTCTGAAGCCTTTTACTATGATGTCTGGCCTATTCGCATCTATCTTTCTGTCCGTTTGAATGGTGAAGTTCCAGAGGAGTGAGATGTGGTCATTTTCAAGCACTGGAGGTAGTTTGTGTTCCCACCAGTTTTATCATGGGGCAAGTCCAGGCTTCTGCAAATTACCCAGTGAATATATTGTGCAGCTCTATCATGCCTGTTGAGATACTCTGTGGGCGCAAGAAGATTGCACTTGGAGGCAACATGATCAATGGTTTCATTTTGTTGTTGACATACACGACATGTTGGGCTACTGCTGTTCTCTAATATGTTGGCCTAGTAGGGTTAGGGTTAGGGTTATTATTATTATTATTATTATTATTATTATTATTGAGTGAGAATGTAGTGCATGCTATCAAAGTGACAGTGGGGTAAAATATGCGAAGCCCAATATACCCATCATGGCTTCCCGTCTGATAAGGGTACACCAGACACATGCATCACAACCATATGTGCATGACATGGTGATCTCATATCAAGATAAATAACTCATGACCTTGCAGGTGGGGCCCACTTAGAATTTTCTTCTGGTCGAGTAGCCTATCCCGCTCAAAAGGTCCCTGAATAATGATTGTTTAAGGATGTTGAATAAACCACCCATGTTTCCAAAGGCGAATTATCCAAACCTCTAAGAATTCTTTTCAACACACGGCTATGATGCTCTCCACTACTTCTGCTCGTGATCAGAGATGCACATATCGTCAGCCACTAAAGGACATGGTCAACTGGTTAAAGTCAAACAACTGACAAGCAAATCTGTGGTATTGAGCAGAATATTTTATACAAAGACAAAACAATGTACATGATACCACTATTATTATTATTATTATTATTATTATTATTATTATTATTATTATTATCATTATTACTATTATTATTATTATTATTATTATTATTATTATTATTATTATTTTTATTTTTATTTTTTTTTTTCTTCCTTCTTTCTTCAAATTTTCTTACGTTTCTCGCCGAGTGTTTTCCATACACCTAGGGCAGAGAAGCTCATTGTATGCATTCTTAGATTGCACGCGCAAATTCACAGGTAAAATAAGTATTTAAAAATTAATAAATAAATAAATTCATGGATGGATGTTGTTTTCACAGCGATAATGCTCTTCTCAGTACATGAGCCGTTCCAGTTAATACGAATTTTTGCACTTCCCGTAGGGATGGTAAGCCTGGTATCATTTTCAAATAGGTTTCAGTACCTTTTTGTATCATTCCTAGAGATCCTACAATCACTCATCATCATCATCATCATCATCATCATCATCATCATCATCATCATCATCACCATCATCATCATCATCATCATCATCATCATCATCATCATCATCATCATCATCATCATCATCATTTCTCTTTATCACAGGCTTTGTTGAAGCTCCTGCAGTCCTGCATGCGTAACGGTCCTGCTACTTCCAGCCTACAGTATCATGCTATCTGTTCTTTTCAGCTATCTAACATTTTCCTGATTATTCTGGCGGTGCCAACGAGGCAAACCTTTTGTAACAGTTCTACTTGGCACTCTATTCCAATTTCATTTATATTCCTTTTGATGCCTTCTGATACTGTTCCTAAGAACCCAACAATAATTGGCACTATCTTCACCTTCTTCATTTCCCATAATCGGGCTATTTCGTACTTAAGTGGGTTGTATCAATCTATTTTTTCGCCTTTCGTCTTGAATATTCCTGGGTCAAAGGGTCATGCAACGTCATCTATATAGCATATGTGATGTACCTTGTCCACCACCACTGGGTCCAATCTGTTATGTTCTAGCACCCGATCTGCTTGGATTGAGAAATCCCAGGGGAGTTTGCTAGTCTCCGACTCCGCCACTCTTCGCTTTGTTCTCAAACCACGTCTTGCTTCTCTTTAGCCCCCACTCCTTAGCACAGTTTTCAGTGTAGCACTTTCGGTACCTGATCGTGTTGCCACAACGTGTAGTGATTTTTGGCAAGTCTACGGCATTCGTTCGTGATATGGGCAATGGTTTCATCCACTCTATTGCAGTTGCGGCACAGCGGGGACACTTCCTCATTGCTATGGTTAGTCCTCCAGTATTGGATGGCCGTTGACTATACTCAGTTCATCCACCCTTTGACAGAAATGTAATTCTGGAGGGTGTCCAGCAAAAGCTTCTCTTCTAAGTAGGTTTGGTAGTGGTGTCAGTTTAGTCGCCGATGGATCGACCATATAACTGGTTCTACGGGGTCACATATTGCCAGTAGCACGAAGGGTGAACTGACATATATAATATGCATACTTGTATATGTACACATTTGTTCAAGCATGTAATTGTGCATATGTCGTGCATAACGAGTTATTTAGATGCACACATGTATAGTATAATTTGCGTATGATTTTGTAGTACCGTTCCATAAATACACAGATGTAACTGAAATTATTTAAATGGATAAACGTTTTAATGAAGAAAAATATTAATTATATAAATGATAAATGAGTAAAATAATCATTAAGAATAGTACTCAAATATAATTAAAGCTTAATTGTGCGTCGTTTTAATTTTCCACAAGTTTTGACTGTTTTTCAATAATAAATTATTGAAAATTGAGAATTCACACACACACACAAGGATAGAAAAATCCTTACGAAAATATAGAGATTTGTTTTCACACAGACAAAAAAAAAAATCATAGAAGTACATACAGACACACACACACACATACAGGCACACACACATTCACACACACAAACACTCACGCATACACACTCACACACATACACACATATAACTTAGATAGGTCTCGGCCATTGTGGGCCCAGGCCATGACTAATTTAATAGCACCACCTGGAGAGGTCTTTTAAGTCATATTTCGAGACCCCAAGGACCACTCGAGCAATCGTTAGCAGAGACGTATCCAAGGGCTGGTAGCTTGTCTTGTACTACTTGGAAGAATTTGTCCAGGTACCTTTTGAAACTTGTGTGATCTTTTTCTATTTGAATTGCTTTCGGGATAAGGTTGAATAAAATAGAACCAATTAAGGCAAAACGTATTTAGTGTCGCCATGTTTTTATGTGATATGAACTCAACTATTATAGGAGGCGTATGGCACGAGGGCCTGGCTTTGGGTGACTCGTAAACTCAATACCGATATTGTTTGGATAATATCGGTGGAATATTTTCCACATTGTACAAATAATATAGTGCTTAGGGCGGCGCTGGAGAGAATAGAGTTTCAGCTTTTCGAGGCGATCCCAATAATCAGGATCGGTCAGGCTATTTATTTGTTTTATGATTGATGTCTGTGCTGACTGAATGCTCATTATATCTGCCTTATTGAGACCATATTCCATATGATGAGTCTGACAAAGATAAAGCAAATGCTGTGCAATTTGCGGGAAAGGTTACTTGTTGGGTGGCTTTAGCTATATTAAGAAATGGGGTTTGCTAATCTCAAGAACCCAAGAATGTTGGATGTAAAGAGCTTTATGGACATAGATTCCAAATGTTTCTCTTTTTTTTATTACAAGAAGTTAGACTTCACTCAAACTGCTGAAACATTTACCGCTCATTATTTCTGAGCAGCTGACTTGATACTTCCGCCTATTTAGCTGTTACTGAGCAAGCTGAGCAAGTGCATCCTAGTCAATGTTCAACGTTTAGCTGAGCTGATAGTTCTGTATGTCTAAATATCAACTCAGCTATAGATGGAAGAAACATTTTGAAAGTGTGTATGATAGACTACCTCTCCGTCATAAAAGTGTGTCTTAACATCCCTCCGCCTTTATTCCAGAATATGTTGGTTAGTGGTATGGTGGCGGATGGAGCGGGACCAACTGTACTGATTCGTTGCTTATTTCTTGGGACCGGATGCCGTTATTTTGAAAGCTTGCAGTATGGGAAATGCCTTTTAAAAAATGGTAATCCTGGAAAAAGATAATTTTTGAGATTTCACTCTTAGTTCTAGTATATCGAGCGATTACACCGAGGCTTGTCTTGTTTCTTCTGTCGATTTAAAAGGTATACACAGATATGTGCTAGTTTTATTCCAATAGCCGAGAGGGGAGCTGATTTAAAATAGTAAAATTTTGAAAAAAAATTTGTTATTAGAGATTTGGCTGTTATTTTATATTCAGGCGACTATATTGGTGTCTCCTTCATCTCATCAGGTTTGACACACAAACACACAAGCAGAAATACGCAGTGAAATGTATAAACGCTGGGAAGGATGGGAGGAGAATGTTTCGAAAATCGAAAAGGTGAGGAATTTTGAATAAAATTGTAATTTGAAATCTTTATCAGAAGATCGTAATCTCTTAATATTTTTCACAAAGTATTAGGAAAAAAAAAAGTATGAACCAACAATTTTGTGCATGGTGTTCGAAAGTTTGAAAAGTTGCTTTCTGTCATAAATCTAAAATTTCGTTGTTTTCAAAGTAAATATATGAATAAATAAAATAAAACTGAGAAAGTGGTCGACATTAAATCGAAGCAAATCACTGGTCCTTAATTGCATTAGTTTGGGATAGAATTGGATTAGCCAGAGGGCGTAGAAGTGGTCCGAAAAAGGGCAATGTGCACCTGAAGATTATCCACACATGACGATATGTGAATGATGTGTGTGTGTGTGTGTGTGTGTGTGTGTGTGTGTGTGTGTGTAAGAATAAAAGAAAGCGTAACATTTTCTAATCTGCTCTCGTATATTTATTTCATGAAGAAATTATCAAACATAAATGTTGTGATTGCAGCAAGATTAATATATAAGACAGACATCATGAAAAGAATATTCTGGAAAAGAGAGGTTCTCCTCAGTGCCTAATTGGTGATGAAATCACAAAAACAAGGCCACACACAAGCTCTTCTGTTTCTTTTTATAAGTTATAATAGAAACACTGTAAAGTGTAAATGGATGAAAAACATTAAATATGAAAGGAGTTGTAAGCTGTAAAGTAAACTGGAGTGAAATGGAGAAGTTAAAAATTAATGAAAGAAGAGAATTTGAAATGGAAAGAAGGGAAATCTATGAAGTCGAATAAGAAATATTCTAAATTCTAAAGAAGGAAAATTTCTTAAGACGTTTGAAAGTAAAACCTAATGTATCTTGGTTAAGAAGAACTGAAAAGCTTTAGCAGTAGGGAATATGCAGAGTGGTAGAAGATTATGAAAAAAAAAAACTAAAAAAATAAAAGCGGTGGAGTATTTTGCTCAATAACTTCTATAAGGCGAGATAATAAAAAACTTAGAATGATTCAAATAAAAAGAAAAGAAAAACAATTGCATAGCATCTGAATAATAAAACAAAATAGAAACAAAAAATATGAAAGAAACGAAAAAAATAGGGAAAAATAGTGTCACAGATATTTCCCATTGAAATTATGTGGAAGACATTTGTTAGAGTTGGGTGGCAAGAATGCTTCAGTAGAAATGATTCCGGAAGCAACAACATTGTTAGAAACGTCAACTCTCTCAGCGCAAAGGTAAGCAGATATTTGTTTCGTGAAAAGGCATCGATTCACAACATTATATTGTGAGACACCAGAGTTAATATTTCAAATATATATTGAGAACACTGATAAAAAAAACAAACTTTAGAGTCTTGTTGCTCTTAAAATTATCTGTTGTTGGCTAAAGAAAAAAAAATGTCTCTTCTTCTTCTTCTTCTTCTTTTCTTCTTCTTCTTCTCTTCTTCTTCTTCTTCTTCTTCTTCTTCTTCTTCTTCTTCTTCTTCTCCTCCTTCTTCTTCTTCTTCTTCTCAATAGTATTGTTGTTGTTGTTATTATTATTATTATTATTTTATTATTATTATTATTATTATATAGTAGTAGTAGTAGTAGTAGTAGTAGTAGTAGTAGTAGTAGTAGTAGTTGTAGTAAGGCGGCGAGCGGGCAGAATCGTTAGCTCGCCGGGCGAAATACTTAGCGATATTTCGTCTGTTTGTACATTCTGAGTTCAAATTCCGCCGAGGTCGACTTTGCTTTTAATACCTTCTGGGTCGATAAATTAAATACCAGTTGCGTACTGGGGCCGATGTAACTGACTTATCCCATCCCACAAAATTGCCTCTCTTGTGGCAAAATCAAACCATTATTATTATTAGTCGTAGTAATAGTAGCAACAACAGTAGTAGCAGCAACAGCAGCAGCAGTAGTAGTAGTAGTTGTATGAGGAGGAGTAGCATTATGGTGGATTGATAGAATCATTAACGCGTCGGAAAAGTAACTGAAATCCTTTGTTGTCTCATTGTAAAGTTCCCAATACAAATCTCATCAGAAACAACTTTGATTTTTTCTTTTTGATTTTATTTCAAGCACGAACCTTTATTGAACATTCTGGAAAGTCTGTTCTAAAATGAAGTAAAACAAGAACCCCAGATTTAAATATATTTTTGCATTACGCTGCCATCAGGTGCTGAAGAAAAATATTCTACTTTCCTTGGATCCCCCACCCTCTTAGAAATATTTGTGAAGAAGGTAAATAACCACACACGCACACAAAAGAAAATATTTTAAAAATACAATATTAATGAACTCACAAATAACAAGAAAAAAAACACCAAACAAATAAGAAAGAAAGAACACCTAACAAATAACAAACTACAACAACAACAACAACAGAATGCGTCTACATAACTCTGTAGACTTAAAAGATCAGGAAGTAAAAGTTATAAATAATTTTGCTGAAAGATCGAAAGCCTGGCAGCCTTTTGTAAGCAGGACTGTTACCGGATTATCAAAATCAATGACAGAGGTTCACAGGAGGAAGAAAGCACAATATCGATACCTTGCTAAGAACACAGGAATTTTGTTACATCCGAGCAAAAGACGAAGACAGAAATGGCAAAAGATGGGCATGTGATACGATATGTATCATGTTTAAAATAGAGGATGAGGTGAAGGGAGAAGTCCAGATTGTATGCTAGACACTTACCGAAGACCTGGTTTTTGGCAGTATAAGAATAGGAGATGCAGGAAGGTCATCGTCATGGACATTGGTGATGATGTCAACCACTGGGTTGTAGTCATCTTTGCGATAGAACATGAACAGGAAGTCAGTCCTGACGTCACATTTGCCGATAAGTCGTCGAATGGGATTATGATGGACATAACATCGTAGAACATAAGATTGTAGAACTAACAAACAACATCAAATCTGCGTCTTGTAAAAGTGGAGAGCGGTGTAAATCTAGCAATAAACCTTTTTAAAATGCTTTCAGCTCAAAAAGGGTAAACAAATAAAATTAACGATAATACAGAAAAGGAGTCACGCATAGCAATAATAGTAAGCAAGCATGAATTAGTCCCTTAATGCAGTTCCATCTCATCCCTTTATGAAGATTGTGCCAGGCAGAGGCCGAATGTGATGAGAAAATGAAACGGTGGCAAAGCTATTAAAAACCGTAGAATATGTGACATGGAGTTGATCACTGGCAAAGAGAAGGCAGTCGCTACCGAGAAACGACTCACATCTTAAAAAAAGAAAGCCAATTTTCGGAAGAAAAGGCATCCCTCTTAAACAAAATGAAATTCAAAGTCATTCACGAGACAAGGATCTAAGATTTTTATTTAAAAAAACAATTCCAGACGAGAAGAAAATGGGATCCTATTTTGAACTAAATAAAAAGGAAATGTTTTCTCGTTTATCATAAAATTATTTCAGTCATAAGACTTTAGCCGAACAAATCGACCCCAGTATGTTTGTTAAAACCCAGCACTTATTCTATGGGACTCTTTTGCCGAACCGCTAAGTTACAGAAGATAAAAAAAAACCAACAGCGGTTGTCAAGTGGTGGTGATGGAAAAACGCAGACACAAAGGCGCGCGTGCATACACACATTTATACAACGGGCTTCTTTTAGTTTTCGTCTATTAAATCCACTGACAAGGTTTTGGTCAGCCTGAGGCAATAGCAGAAGATACCTGTTGAAGGTGCCACAAGTAAACTACTTACAGAAACCATCATGACTATACATTTGTCCATTATAACAAAGAAAAGCTCTTCACACAAGAGTTTAGAAGCCACAGATATTAACAAGCGTTTTCAGTGAAGTGCAGCGTTCGAAACCATCTGAAGAACCACCAAAGTCATTATCAGCATTAACAACTGCAAACGGCCAACATGATGCGCGAATGTGGAAAGCCTAAACAGTTCCGAGCATGCGCCTGAAGGTTGAGCAAGAAGAATGGGAAGAGGGCACTTGCCCTAGGGTTCAGGATGACCATGGCTTTGTTGAATTTTCATGACCAGGCCTCGGAAGTCTCCGCCTTTCGGGGAATTATTTTTTGTTTAAAAGTTTTGTTTCTTTGTGTCGTTCTTTTGTTTAGACGCTTTTATGTAATTCCACATTGTATCGCATTGTGTCGACCTGTATCGCCCTCGTGCTTTTTGAAAACCCTCAGCAGTTTAGAAAGAAAAACTTCCACATAATAATAATAATAATAATAATAATAATAATAATAATAATAATAATAATAATAATAATGATAATAATAATAATAATAATCATGGTTTCAAATTTTGCTACAAGGGCTGCAGTTTTAGGGAGGAGAATAATAATAATCCTTTCTTCTATAGGCCCAAGGCCTGGAATTTTGGGGAGGGAGATAGTCAATTATATTGACACCAGGACTCAACTGGTAATTATTTTATCGACCCCGAAAGGATGAAGGGCAAAGTCAACCTCGATGGAATTTGAACTCAGAACGTGAAGACGGGCGAAATACCGCTAAGCATTTTGCCCGGCGTGCTAACGATTCCGCCTGCTTGCTTCCTAAATGGGTACTAGGGCTATACATAACAAAAAAAAAATTGACGACTTATTTTGTGCCCATAGCCCGTTCTGTTAAGTTCATTCGTAAGAGGTAATGGGGCTATGCAAAAAAATTAAAGATGAAAGTGAGTCACCTTGGTAAAAGCCGCAGTTGATATTTATATATTTTTGTGGTCAGTATTCCATTAAAGTGGTATAATTGGAGATTCGTATTCCACACTAACGTGTTGTGCTTCAGGAAGTTTGAAATCGAAGGAGAAAGTTTGAAGATATCCAGCGATTTCAAGATCCATGAATGCGGTATACTGTCAAGGCATGTTTCCGTAGGCAACATGTAGCAAGCATACTATATATTTTTTTCGTGGTCAGTAGTTTATTAGAGTGGTATAATGGAGATTTGTATCCCACATTAACATGTTGTATTTGAGGAACTTTGAAATCACAGGAGAAATTTTGAAGACATCCAACGATTTCAAGATTTGTGAAAGCGGTATCCTGTCAAAGACCTTTTTATAATCAGTCCATGCGGAACTGAGATTCCTACGTTTGTTATAACAGTTCTCAAGGATCATGCGATTGATTGAGAGTTGGTCTTTGCATCCATATGAGCCAGTCGGCACACTTTTCATTCAGTGGGGAAGATATCGTTCTCTTCCATAAATTTTGTATGATTTCTCTACGAGGATGGATGTTATAATTTTATAAGTGGTAGGTAGACAAGTCATGAGCTGAGAGTTTCGGGGAAATTTGGTTTCCTTATTCTCCGGGAGTAGGTAAGCAATACTTCTTGCTAACCAACTAGGTGTTTTCCCATGATTCCATTGAATAACTGGACTAATTTTTCGTGTTCGCACGAGAGCGATGCGAGCCAGACATTTGGCACTCCATGGTTACCAGGGGATTTACACTTATGAGTCTTCGTGAGTGTTGTCTGCTGTTGTGATACCTTTCCATTCATGTACCTTAGAGATGGTACCTCTCTAAGTGTAGACTTGTGAGTCCGAGAGAAGTATTTGGAGATGGCACTTGCTCAGGGAAATCTCGGACAGTGGGGTTCCTCGATTATTCCTAGAGGTCTTCCTGTATCGGGAGGGTCACATCTCTATCCTCATCCTCGCACCTTTTTGCCTTAAACCTTTGTACGCTATGCATACGTCCCTTCTTTTTCTCCGTATGCCGTGTAGACTGACTTTCTCTCTCTCTTTCTTTCTTTCTTTTTCTTTCTTTCTTTCTTTCTTTCTTCCTTCCTTTCTTTTTTTCTTTCTTTCTTTCATTTTTATCATTTCGTTATATGTAATGCCCCATACTTTATGTCTGTCTTTGTATTGTCCCACTCATCCTTCGCCCTTGTACCAAATATATGAAATCCTCCTCCTCCTCCTCCTCCTCCTCCTCCTCCTCCTCCTCATCATCATCATCATCATCATCATCATCATCATCATCACCACCATCATCATCCTTCTTTTCTTCTTCGTATTTTTATTATTCTAGTAGTAGCAGCAGCAGCAGCAGCAACAGTTGTAGCAGTAGTAGTAGTAGCAGCAGCGGCAGCAGCGGCAGTAGCAGTAGTAGTAGTAGTAGTAATAGTAGTAGTAGTAGTAGTAGTAGTAGTAGTAGTAGGTGTTCATGTACGTTGATCCAAAAGATGAAAGTGCTTTGGGAAAAAATTTCTTTTTTACCTTTTCTGCCTTTGACCCACAACCTCATCGAGAAGCAAAAGTGCAACCACAGAAATTAAGAGAGAGAGAGAGAGAGAGAGAGAGAGAGAGAGAGAGGAGAGAGAGAGAGGAGAGAGAGAGTAGAAAGGGAAAGGGGCAATAGAGAGAGAGAGAGACGAACAGGAAAAAGGACATACAAAAAAATTATAAAGGGGATAGAAGTTAGAAAACAAAACGAAACCCTTCGGAACAGATAGAATATTGAGGAGAATGTGGGAGATCTAAGGTAAACACGAAATGTAATTAGTATGAAATTCACAGAAAAACTGAAGATCACTGGATGTAATTCACTGCCAAAGGCAAAAACATCCGGTATGTGCCACCAAGGAACAGAGAAAAGAAATAATATTATTAACAACCAACAGCTCCACCACAATATTATTATTATTATATTATTATTATTATTATTATTTTATTATTATTATTATTATTATTATTATTATTATTATTATTATTATTATTATATTATTATTAATAATAATAATAATAATAAAAAATTGAAAAATTTCTTTAATCTTACAATCTCCATCACTTTAATACCATTTTTTTCTCTTTATTTCTGATTTGATTTTCATTCTTTGTTTTAAATTCTTGGACATTTCCATTAAAAATCCTTGATTAATCAGACCCACCACACCCTACATTCCTCTTCTTTCGGTTGAAAAACAATAAATCAGTGTATTTCTACAATTCTTCCGTTTTATTCTTTTTTTCTCTCCAGTTTCTCGTCGTTTTTGTTCTTTTATATTGTTACTTTTATAAAATGAACAAAAATAAAAAGGAACAAAAAACAAAAAGAAACACAAAATAAGAACCAGTAAAACGGATTAAAAGTTCCCTAAAACAAATGAAAAATTTGAAACGGAGCATGTATAGTAATGATGATGTTAATGATGATGATGATGACGTTTATTACTATTATTATTATTATGACGATGATGATGATGATGATGATGATGACAACGATAAAATTAGAATTATGTTGTTATTAATAAAAATAATAATTATGAAGGGGATTATGATGTTGGGGATGCAGATGGGCAGGGTGCGTAGAACAATAATATCCGTGATGACGATGATGATGATGATGATGGTAATGGTGATGATGACGTCAAGAACGGTGTTGTTTTTGTCGTTTTTATGACGATGATGAAGATGATGATGTCGATGATGATGATGATCAAAACAATGATGATGTTCGTGATGATGGAATAATAAAATGCACACCTAAAAATGTTCCAGTAATTAACTCTCGAGTCGCGAGAGGTTAAAGACGCCATATTGGCAAAAATAACAAATAAAAAGAAAAAACAAGAACAAAACAGTATATAAATGACTACAAACAAAAACAAAACAAAATTCAGATGATTTAAAATCCCGAAAACAACCTGAAACATCTCGAGTTTCTTTTCTTATTCTTTTTACTTATTTGTTTAATTTTTTGATAAGTGTTCTTTTGTTTTTTTGTTTTTGTTTATAC
>NC_043009.1:71005900-71068400 GCF_006345805.1 Octopus sinensis | reverse complement strand
GGTAAAGTTTAACGTCCGTATCTTATAATTAGCCTTAAATTTCGGTCAGTCTAGATCTTATACATGAAGCTGAGCTATGCCATCCATGGCCTCTGCCTGGCTGGTGGCATTTTACTGTCTTAGCTCCACCAGAGAATAAAATGATGGGGGTTGTTGAACAGTAGGTTGAACTGTCGCTTGTAGAGCGCGAAACTGCATTAAGTTATAAGAATAATAGAGATATACAAACAAATTCTTAAATTTATAAAATCCTGATAGATTAGCAGGTCACACACACACACACACGCACACACACACACACATATCGTCTGAAAAGAAATATATCGTTATAAGATCTCTAGAACAAAAGGTAAGCTTCCAGCAGTTGAGACTCTGACAGAATTCCAACCACTGCTTCACTTTGCTTCACTTTGTTGATATCAGTAACACAGCTAAAACTGAGCATTAACAACACATTCTTATTTCTCCTTCTCTAAAATATAAACAATTTGTGACTTCCCCAATCGTATATTTCAAATTCTGTGATTTTTTTACAGTATGACTTCGGTTATTATCCTTCACGCTTCATTTTATTGTTATTTGAATTTACTGCAAGAAGCACTTACAAGATATTGGTCTATGCCTTGCTCTTTAAGATTATCCTCTGAAATGCCATTTATTTCAAGTAATAATATTCTCCTGTTATGACAAATCTGATGCCTAAAATCCTCATTTTCTGCAATATAGAAGACCATTAAAGCAACATCAAATTGCTTAAAGTAGAAACATGTCCTTAGTGTTTCAGATATATTTCATAGTTGCTTGGTTAAATGGATGATAGAGACTCAGACAAGGTGTAAAAACAGCTCAGATTCTTCCGAAGCAAAACAGAATCTTTTCAAAGACTTAAAAGCATTAAAGTAAATCTCAAAACGAACATTTATGTACTTATTTTCCAGCTTTATGCTAATAGCAAGTTTATACACATGTAATATTTCTTTTCCTTTTACAGAAAATAGAAAAAAATAAAATAAAAAGGATGCTGTGTCGCAGAAATAAATTATCACTTTAAAAATTTTCACACTCCATGATAAAAAAACCCACAGCAGCCGAGTTAAATTAATAAAACAAGTAGTGAAAGATTGATCTAAGACGTTGCTTTAAATGACACCGTGTATTATTTTCTTGACTGACTGACTTATCTAAGCTCGTATATTGTATACCGGAGCGGTATTTTACCGTTGTCAAGATTGACAGCATTTATTGTTTCACGGACATAAGAAAAGAATAACGGGGCAGGGAAAAGCTCAGTGGTAAGAAACGACGGTGAAAAACCTTTACGAGTTTTTAGATGTTTTCGTGTGGCCGAGGTCAGCCCAGCTTCAAAAGAATTATGAATAAAAGACACTCCAGCCATGAGCATCCAGATAATATTCATCATTGTGTTTATATAACTATATTTTCCCAATGTTTAACTCTTTTCAAACAGAGACTTTTGTTCGTCGAGTCGTAGAATGGAGGCAGCTGCTGTAGAGGAGGAGATGCATGAAGGCGAAATAAAAGTACAAAGTTGTTTTGATATCAATATTTGTTTGTCTTTCGATTGACTTCATTCAGAGGATGTGGTTATCCAAGGCTATAGTAATTGATATGGTTCACGTTACTCACGAATAGTTTCAAGAGGACCACTATACGGGAAGAGAGAGAGAGAGCGAGAGAGAGCGAGAGAGAAGGAGAGAAAGGAAGAGAGAGAGAGAGTATGTGTGTTGGTTAGACGCTAGAGTGTGTTGGTTAGTGACTGCTTGCAAATTAATTGAGCTGCTCACTTGGAAGTCTATTGGACAAGAAACTCCGTTCTGTAATTCTACATTATGCAGAAACGTTAGCACGCCGGGCGAAATGCATAGCCGTATTTCGTCTGCCGTTACGTTCTGAGTTCAAATTCCGCCGAGGTCGACTTTGCCTTTCATCCTTTCGGGGTCGATAAATTAAGTACCAATTAAGGAATGGGGTCGATTCAATCGACTGGCCCCCATCCCCAAAAGTTTCGGGTCTTGTGCTAAGATTAGAAAAAATATTTTTCACCAAACTATAGAATCTATAAAGCTACTTTTCTGCTGTGGAATATTTCTATAAGACATTCAATGATACGGTCGTCTGTTTGAGTATATTAGGAATTATGTTATATTTGCTAATAAAGCGGATACGTTAGCCGCAGAATAATATGAAACTCCCAGCAATAGAAGTTTGCAACGTAAATTCAATTCCTGGATGAGCTACTTCACACCTTAACCAACGATCCCATGACATACGGACTCGTTCAAGGAGATTGACCTCTGACACTTGTTGATCCAACATGTTACCGAACTTCGGTACGGAATCTTAGAGGCGGAATATATTCAGTTGAGTTAAACCCAATATATAACTGCTATGTATTATCTTATCAGTTCTAGGGGTGAGATGGAAGTTAATGATAACATAAAAACTCTTTCATAAGAATATGAAATGCAGCGAATCGTTGGGAAATTTATTCAAAATCTGCTACTCACGACGCTATTATTCACAAAATGAGATATAAATAAATCATAGATGAATAGGATACGGCAAGAATTTCGATTCCAAAATTTGCTTCTTGACCAGAGACGTTGAATAGTATACATGGTTACTTCAAGAATCTCAAGTTGCGCATGCGTGAGCAGTTGCTACCAGAACAGAACCGACGTTCTTGCAACCTTTGCTCTCCTCTCTTCATGACATGATATTCGCAGTGTTGTTGCACATCAATACGTGAAAAAGGTTACTTCCCGGAATGGGTAAGAAGAAGCTCATGTAACGCTGATATTTGATGGTTGGTATGGATTCCAACCCGAGTATTATCTTTTGTCCTGATCTCTTCGTTAGAGAGCACCATTTCGATTCCATTCATCAGATCCTTCTAGAATTTCTTTTCACGACAAACTTCACGGTTTCCAAGAAGGTACTGCATTCCTTGATCTTCTTTTGGTTGAGGATCGAACCAATCTTTGCTCTTCATGATTTCCCTGGGAATAGGAGTTTTCTCTGATCTTTGCACCGTCCTTGCCAGTTTTCCGCATTTGTTCACTCTTTATCTCAAGATGAGGGTGTGGCATTATTGGTTGCGGCTAACGGAGAGGAATCTGGTTGTTGATTCCTGATCTTTTTTAGCCATCCTTGGAGTTGCGACCAATGTTCCTGAAACAGCCCTTTTTTGAGACGTACCGTTGCTTTTGGTTCTGCAGTTCTTTCTTCATGACTTATCCCATTCATCAGGTCAGTAAGTTCACAAAGGACCTTCTTGTCTCATATGTAGTAAAAAATCCCTCTATCGTAAGACACCAGTGTCATGAATTTCCACTTTGGGGAACAGGTCTGAAAAATCCCTATGCATTTCAAAATTGTATGCCCGAACAACCTCCAGATCTTAGTTATCCCGGCGCTGATTAACTACCCCAGTGTGGCACATAGGTGACACAAAGATAAGATTCTATCTCACTGACAATGTGTCATTTGTACTCCACTGACGCAGGTAAGAGTGTGGAGTATTGACTTACCCGGTCACCTCACCTAACACAACCTCAGGTTTGAAAGCCAGTTAGATAATAAGATTTGCTCACTGTCAGTCGATGGAATATATATTGTTGCACACATCGGTCTGGTTTCCCTCAAATATTCCTTTATTCAGAACTGAAAATCTGTGGATCTTTTGAAAAGCAGCGGTAAATTACTTTCCTTCTCTCTCACTCTCTGATAAAGTCACGGGGACGGAAATATTTGTTTTAGTAACATATTTCTATACGTTGTCCTTTTTTCCGCTTTTCGAATTATTTAAATATTCCTTGTTGCTGGCACGACAAGCAAACGGTTTGTTGTTGTGTTGTTAATGATTTCGTTTGTTTCGTGTTAATTAATGTTTTCACTTGTTAAAACTGCATTACTTTTTAATATCACAAAATGCACGAGTTGCCTGTCTAATTGAGCCTGATATTTTGCGCGTGTGTTGTGTGAATGTGTGTGTGTGAATTTTTGTGTGTGTGAATGTGTGTTAGTGTGTGTGTGTGTGTGTTTGAACACTTCTACATTTTAAATTTCAAACAAGTTTTATTGGAGGCGTTTCCCGCTGCTCGACCAGCAGGAGAAGCGATATTAGAAAAGAAATGAAATGTCAATACACTTAAATGATGAAATTAATGATGATGATAATGATGATGATGACGATGAGGATGTGGAGGATGAAGATTATGATTATGGTTGTGATAGTAGTAATGATGATGATGACGATACTTTGATGACAATGATGATAAAGAGGAAGACGTGGAGAATGATGATGATGATGATGTTGCTAATATGGATCTTGATGATGATGGCGATGATGATGATGATCGTTTCCTTATTAGACACATGACCTGGAAAAGATACTGAAACTTTGAAGGAAACGTTAAGCAAAGGGCTGACAAAGACCAATTGGGAAAGGAAGATATACAAAGAGCGATGGGATGAGTGAAAAGCAACTCACACTCTATAACTGGGCAAGTTATAAATCTCTGAAAAATAAATATTTACATAGAATGAATAAAGAAAAGTACGATTAAACAGCGAATAATTAAGACAAGGGAATTAATTAGTAAAATAAACGCCCAGTTGTGTTGGTCAAGATACACAAGTCCACTACACACCCGCACTCTACTTTCTTTAGTGTCCATAGCTGCGCGCTTCAAAATTTGTGTCATAGGATGAAGAGCACTAATGGAAAGTCACGTGTCTGGAAGTTTTAAACCAATAGTCTTCCTTATTTTTAGTTAGCCAATAAATGATCCCGTTTCCGTCTCGACCTGTGCTTCCTCTAGAAATTTCTTATTTCAATTGTAAAAGAGTCTTGCTAGAACATGTTTTCCTTTTGAGAATGAGATTTCGCCCAAAGAAGAGGATTCCCCCTTCTTTCAGGTAATTGGCTCTTCTTTACAAAGATGAGTTTTTTGTTGCCAGAGACTGCTTTCTCTTCCCAAGAGGTATACCCCACTAAGCATCTTTAAAGCCTTTTTGAATGGAGTCAAATTCATCTTTTAGTTTTAGGTAGACTTAGTATTCCCGTTAGCCTCTATCAACTGAAGTCCTTATAAATGAGCCGGATGATATTGCATTCAGAGGATAATTTCGGCTCACTTAATTTTACCTATTGTTGTAGTTTTTGCCGCGTAACATTCCTTGTATTTGCCAAACGTAGCTGGGACTAAGAGAGGGAGAGAGAGAGAGAGAGAGAGAGAGAGAGAGAGAGAGAGAGAGAGAGAGAGACACACACACATACAGACAGAGTGTGTGTGTTTGGGGGGTCTCGGTTTTCGCTTCTAGTATTGAGGACCGGGCAATTTTAATAACTGACTGACTTGTATCTGGAATCAACAACCCTCACGATTCGTTTGCTGTTACTTTCGTTCTCTTAATTGTTCTGTGCAGAAAGTCTTTAGACAGGTTTAGTTACCACAAGTGCGGCAGCTGGGTTGTCAACCCTTGATGCTCAGTTTTAAGGTGTTTTATTAATCACCCTCCATAGGAGAATTGCTTCGTCGTCTCTCCAGGTCATGGTAACTTGCACGCCTATCTCGATCACATCCAATCCCTTACTGCCACCGGCACACAATATTGTACTAGCACCTAAGGGTGAACATCATCACCGTATCCCTGACGATGGACCAAGTAGTGTGGATCCAGCTTATGGAAAGGTGTTCAGTGTACAAGGTTGGATTCTGCTTCCGTCTCGTTATCAAATTTAAATCTGATACATTTTGATGGTTCTGTTCCTACAAACGCTGGAGCTTTCATTGTCAACTCCATCTTCCAACTCCTGCTTCAGCAAAGCAAAAAAATAAAATAAAAATGTCCAGTGAACCTAGAAAAGCACAAGTAATTTGCTTACCTTCTATCGCACACCTCTTCGATTGGTTGTGCTAGGTTGGAATCGTCCGTCAAATGATGCTTTACTTTGGCCTCTCAGCAAAATGCTCTACATTGAGGTGTTTTTGAAAAAGAAAACGTCTGCCGTGTATAGCGTTCTATTCTTCATATTTACACTTGGCATCATGTGTGCATGAATTCTTCTCTTGCTTTTGTTGTTGTTGACAACATTTCCATTTGATTATATTTAAATTCGATGTTAAAATTCTGCTGTTTGTCCTAATGACCTTTAGTATTTTGCGGCGTAATTAAAACGCTATTCTTTTCTGGTTTCTTCTCTATTTATCATACGTTTCATTCTCTACTTTTTCTTTTTTTTTTGTCTATGTGTATTTCGCGAAATATTCGCAGCTATGTTAGAGACGTAAAAGAAAAGTAAATATTATCCAAAAAAAAACCAAAACAACAACCTTACTTTTTTAGTTACCCTCTGTAGGGGGAAACTTGGTTTTAGAACATATATGTACACAAGAAATTCGTGACAAAACCGTTATTTCATTTAATAGAATGCTTTTATTCGAAACGAGTTAATAACATCTGAACTTCGACCGTAGTGTACAACAACAACAACAATAATAATAATAATAATAATAATAATAATAATAATAATAATAATAATAATGATGGTGATGATGATGATGATGATGATGGTGATAAGACCTGATTTAGCAGCAGTAGATAAATAGAATAGAATGTGCCAGATAATTGACTTTACAGTTTCAAATGATAAAAAAAATCAATATGAGAGGTTTAGAAAAAATAGCAAAGTACCAGGACCTGGCCATTGAATCACAGAGACTATGGAGATATGGAGAGAGCGGGTAAAATGTATCCTAACAGTTATAGATGAATTGGGAACTATCCCTAAATATTTCAACAGATGGATAGAGAAAATAGGCATAAAACCCCTGTTTAATACAGCTTCAGAAAACAGTGTTATTGGGGACAGCTAGGATATTTAGGAGGGTTCTTGGCACCTAAGTTTACTTGTTGTAGCCCGATGTTAAGAGCTTTTCTTTTCAAACAGTCTAATAATATTTTGATTTGATTTAGTTTCAGTTCACGAGCTGTGGCCATGCTGGGGCACAAGAAAATAATAATAATAATAATAATAATAATAATAATAATAATAATAATAATAATAATGATAATGGCGCTCGGTAGTGAAGTGAAAGCACGCTATAAAAATAAAACTACTGAATAATAATAATAATAATAGTGATAATGATAATAATAATAATAATAATAATAATAATAATAATAATAATAATAATAATAATAATAATAATAATAATAATAATAATGAGAGGGATTCTTTGGGGTTTGATGAGAGGGATTCTTTGGGGTTTGAATAATTCACCTCTGGAAACATGGGTGGTCCTTTCAACATCCTTAAACAACCCTTATTCAGGGACCTTTTGAGCGGGATGGGCTACTCAACCTGAAGAAATTTCTAACTGGGCCCCACCTGCAAGGTCATGTGCTGTTTATCTTGATATGAGATCACCATGTCGCGCACATATGGTTGTGATGCATGTGCTTGGTGTACCCTTATCAAACGGGTAGTCATGATGGGTATACTGGGCTTCGTATATTTTACCCCAGTGTCACTTTGATGGCATGAACTGCTCTCTCACTCAATAATAATAATAATAATAATAATAATAATAATAATAATAATAGTAAGGAATCCATGAACTAGATATGATACAACACACACAAATTAAAGAGAAAATAAAGAAAGAATATTACAGACGAGTTAGATCAATACTAAAAACAGAGCTCAATGCTAAAAACAAGATAATAGGTATTAACACTTTAGCCGTCCCAGTTAGAAGTTACAGCTACAATATCCTTAACTGGACAATAAATGAACTGACCAAAATAGATAGGAAAACAAGAAAAATAATGACAGGATCTAGGACATAGAAAGGCTATATATAAAACGTATAGAAGGTGGTAGAGGCCTTATACAGCTGGAAAACTACTATAAAATAACCACCATAGGACTGCAAAAATACCTACTTCAGAAGCAAGGAAATCTGATACAAATAGCGGCAAAACACGAGCAAAACAAAAAAACTGTTCTCAGTATTTAAGGAAGCTGACAACTACAAGCAAGAAATCATACCACCTAACAAATATGAAGAAGAAGAAGAAGAAGAAGAAGAAGAAGAAGAAGAAGAAGAAGAAGAAGAAGAAGAAGAAGAAGAAGAAGATGAAGAAGAAGAAGAAGAAGAAGAAGAAGAAGAAGAAGAAGAAGAAGAAGAAGAAGAAGAAAGGCTATAAAATATTTGAAAACCAAACTAAAACTAGAACAGCAACGGACCATGATAAATCGATGGCAAGAAAAGCCCCTTCATGGCAAATACTGGACTAAACTAAATGCAAAAGAAATAGACAAAGAAAAATCCCAGCAATAGTTGAGAAGCCCAGGACTCAAAGCAGAGACAGAAGGATTTTTAATTGCAGCACAAGACCAAAGCCTTCTCACCAGAAATTGCCAAAAACATATAATGAAAAGAAACATAACAAGTAACTGCAGAATATGTGGAGATGGAAAGAAATAATAAGTCATATTATCTCTGGCTGCTCAGTCCTGGTTAAGAAGGAATATATTCACAAACATGACAGAGTTGGAACCTACATACACTGGAAGCTATGCCAACATTATGGAATAACAACAGAAAAAAGATGGTATAGGCACACTCCAGAAAAGGTCACAGAAAGTCAGAAAGCAACCATACTTTGGGAGATGCCTATACACACAGATAGAGAAATTAATTCAATAGGCCAGATATAGTTGTCAGAGATCATGAAGAAATAAAAATGCTTTCTAACTGATGTATCAATACCAGCAGATGACAACGTTTCTCTAAAAGAAATGGAGAAACTTTCAAAATACAAAGACCTGGAATTAGAGGTAACTCTAATGTGGAATCTAAAAACAGAAACAATTCCTATCATAGTAGGTGCATTCGGCATGAAGAAAAATATTCAGACAAATACATAAAAAAACACCAGGATTTACAAATATATATAACATACAGAAAATTGCACTACTAGGCACTGCACACATCCTACACAAAACACTTTCAATACAGTAACCATCAGAGCATCACAACAAATCACAGCACATACCCAAGGCACATAGTAGTGAAGTGAAAGCACGCTATAAAAATAAAACTACTGAATAATAATAATAATAATAATAATAATATTAATAATAATAATAATAATAATGATAATAATAATAACAATAATAATAATAATAATAATAATAATAATAATAATAATAATAATAATATAATAATAATATAATAATAATAATAATAATAATAATAATAATAATAATAATAATAATAATAATAATAATAATAATAATAATAATAATAATAATAATAATAATAATAATAATAATGCTCTGATGCGTACTAGGTAGTGGCTCACATGGTTTCTGATCTAAACTGGTAATGATATCATGTACATTGTTTTGTCTTGGTATAAAAGATAGACTACAGCAAATATTCTGCTCAATACCACAGATTTGCTTGTCAGTTGTTTGACCTTAACCAGTTGAGCATGTTCCTTAGTGGCTGACGATATGTGCATCTCTGATCATGAGCAGAAGTAGTGGGGGAGCATCATAGACGTGTGTTGAAAGGAATTCTTAGAGGTTTGGATAATTCACTTCTAGAAACATGAGTGTTTCGTTCAACATCCTTAAACAACTCTTATTCGAGGACCTTTTGAGTGGGATAGGCTACTCGACTTGTAGAAAATTCTAACTGGGCCCCACCTGCAAGGTCATGCGCTGTTTATCTTGATATGAGATCATCATGTCGCGCACATATGGTTGTGATGCATGTACCTGGTGTACACTTATCAGTCATGATGGGTATACTGGGCTTCCTATATTTTACCCCAGTGTCACTTTGATGGCACAAGCTGCTCTCTCACTCAATACTCCTCCTCCTCCTCCTCCTCCTACTACTACTACTACTACTACTACTACTACTAATAATAATAATAATGATAATAATGATAAAGACAATAAAAATAGCTCCTCTTAAAATTCGAGATTTCTATACGTAAATTTGTAACCCCGCTGGAATTTCAGCGAGGTAACCTGCTTCCTCTTCGCCCTCTATCTCTCCCCACTTCTCTCCCACTCATTTTTCAGTGCTACTGTAAGCAGTCATGATGATGGGATGGCTGTTTAACGGCTCCCCACAAATGTCTTAAACTAGATTACTTTACATTTGTTAAAACTCTGAGATGTTGTTCATAGATTTCTATATTTTAGCTCTGCTATGTTCAACTTGTCAACGCTTCTCTCAAAAATCAACCAATCCACCATCAGGCCTGTCAACTACCAGTCAAATCAAACAGCCTGTATTAGTAGACACAACAAGCCAATTCTGCCAATTAGTGTTATAGCAACATCAATAGCTAAACCAACAGCCGTAAATCTACCATCATTTGCTATCTAAAGAAACCGGGAGAAACAATATTAGGGCCTCTAGGCATTATAGTAATAATATAATTATAATAATAATAATAGTGAAATCGTAATAGTGAACAAGTAAATAATTACCCAGAATGAGTAACAAGTGGCGTTTTCAAACTGTCGAGTCGTCGGCGACTAAACCGTCAACCCCATTAAGCTTGTTTGGTGAGGAGGGTGGATTTTCAACACCCCGCGGAATTAAAATCAAATCCCAGCAAAGAGAATAGGAATTCAGAAGAGTCAATGGCCATTCCAAAATTGGGTAGACAGAGCTCGTAAGTCTTGGTTGGCAGTCTATGTTGGAGAAGGAGCACTCTGAATTAAAACCCTGAGTAGAAAGGACTCGTTAGTCACAGTGGTGACAACCTGTCATTGTCCAACGGCTCCATGCCTGACATGAAGGCGAATAAACCGCAAATCGGGACTTAACTCCTGAGCAGTATTTGGATGAAGATTAGGGACCAACTGACGCGCACCGGTTTCCTAGTGAGAATCATGAACATAGTCCCCAAAACGCAGAAATGTGAAGGGAACAGGCTCAACTTATGGGTAGTAAGAGCTCTGAAGTCTTGGTTGGCATTAGCGATGGTGTCTCAATAAAAATACCGGTTAGTGGCTAATCTTAAAACACAATCCTCATTGTTCAGTCGAAATGTCTAATACAAATGTATCAAATAACGGTGTTTAATGAGGCTGGAACCAAATGTGAAACCCTTTCGCCCGGTAGGTGCCCTGCGGTTGAGCAGTGCAGGTCCGGTCGTCATCTAGAGACTGCTTGTACACAAAAACAGAGGGGGCAAAGAAGAAGGTGGGATGAGGAGGCAAACCGAACGGTAATCGAAGGCTGGATCAAGAGTGAACGAACCCAGTAGAAGAGGATCCCCACAATGAATGAAAGCAAAATGGAATGGAATAGGACTGTTCGAAATAACGGTTAGCCGACCAGGCAGGAGCAACCAGGGTAAAACGGGTGGCTAACAGGAAATCGAAGAGATAGAAAGGAAAGTAGAGGAGAGAAATAATAGTTGACCAAGAGAAAACGTGGAGTAAAAGATAAAGGGTACGATGTGATATTGGAAGAATTGAAACGAAGAGCAACAGGAATCGAAGCATAAATGGAAACATATGACAATAGAAAAAGGCAACTCAGACAAAATAGATTGTTTGAAGCAAATCAGAAGAAACTGTTTCAGGAACGAGATGGGAAATTACACGTCACAATGACACCAGATGCAGACGAAGGCAGGACATTCTGGAGCGGGATCTGGGACCAGCCTGTAGAGAATAATGATGAAGTGGAGTGGCTGCATGAAATCCAAGATAGGTTTGAGCGGGGTGGGCTACTCGACTTGAAGAAAATTCTAACTGGGCCCCACCTGCAAGGTCATGTGCTGTTTATCTTGATATGAGATCACCATGTCGCGCATGCATGGTTGTGATGCATATGCCTGGTGTACCCTTATCAGACGGGTAGTCATGATGGGTATACTGGGCTTCCTATATTTTACCCCAGTGTCACTTTGATGGCATGCACTGCTCTCTCATTCAATAATAATAAAACACATAAAGAAACTACTAAATACAGGGAATAATGAACAGGTGACCAACTGTGAAATAAGAGAAAAGGGCAATAATGGAATTCAAAGAGAATACGTTTGACAGATTGAAAAGCAACCTCTTCATGGTCAACTTTGGAGAACAACTGAGGATGTATCCGCAACAAAATCTTGGGCTTGGCTAAAAAAGGACAATTAAAAAACAGAAACTGATAACCTAATTGTAGCAACTCAGGATCAAGCGATAAAAGGAAGCAACTTGAGGAAAATGTCTATGAGAAGGAGGTGCCAGGAAAAATGCAGTGTTTGTGGAACTTCGAATACGACAGTGGTGAACATTGTTGTACAATATCCCAAGTTGGCGCATGAGAAATATAAAGGAAATGGAGGTATGACCAAATTGTAAAAGTTTTACAGTAGAAGCTTTGTCTGAAACGGGGATTTGAAGCTGGAGACACATGGTATGATCATCGGGTTGGAGGAGTGCCGTAGTCGATGAAATGTGAAATTTTATTGGATTTCGTATTCAAACGGACAAATGGTAGGAAATATTAGAAAAGGAAAAGCGAAGTTGCTTATTAATTGATCCATCCATCATATCCGTTTGATTCGAGGATTTTAAAGAACAGGAAATTAAAACCAACCAACAAACAAAAGAAAGCACTCCCTTAAAATTTGAAATTGCAAGATTTTCGAATATAAAAAATGTAAAGATTGTGCCTATGATAACTGGTTGGTTGGGAACAGTAAGCAAAGATATAGACAAATGGTTGAAGGAATTTGAAATAGAATGTCCTGTAGACTTTGTACAGAAAGTTTGCTTCTCAGAGACAGGAAAGATTATCAGGCGGGTTCTAAGCATTTGAAAGTCTGTTGAAAGCTAGTGGATACCTAAGGTTAGAGATACCCACTACCCACATAAGGAATAAGACCGAACCTGAGTCAAATCAACAACAACAGCAGCTCAATTCATATAGGCTGGACATTAAAGGAACGGCTTCTTGCCTAGCAGTGATTCAGTAGAGAAGTAGACTGATCACAGCTGTTATCCTATGACAGTTTCAGCATTGAACAGAATTAGGAGATTCTTAGGGACTGCCAGGAATGCTCTTAGCATTTAAAATTACTTGTTGTAGCCTGATGGTAGGAATTTTTTCCAACAATCTAATTTGTTACGCGTGTTTGAAATAATGAGGTAAAACTATAAATCATATCTTGTATATGGTTGATTTAAAACTGTATGCTGCAAATGATAAACAGATGGAAACATTACGAAAGACAGTGCATGGATTTATCAAGGAAATAAATATGAAATTCGGCTTAGAAAAATGTGCCAAGCAACCTTGAAAATAGGAAAACTAGTTAAGTGTAACGATATTACATTAGACAAAATAATAAAATAAGAGAATTACACTGAATGAAGACATACAAATACTTAGAAATCAACTAGATACGGTGCAACAGACAAATGAAGGAGTAGGTATGGAAGAACTATTAAGACGAGAGAGATTAGCAATAAAAACAGAGTTCAATGCGAAAAACAAGATAATAGGGATCGACACTCTCGGCGTCTTCCCTTATCACATCCATCCCTTTGTTCATCGTTATCCCCTTTCTCGCTTTCTCCTTTCTTTATATCTCAACACGATACTCTTTCCTCTTTCTCTGTACTATTTACTTCCCTCTCTTATTGTTTCTTTCTCTGTCTGTCTCTCTTTGATCATTAGCCACCAGCCCTCCCCCCTCTGCCTCCCCCCTCTGCCTCCCTTCCTCTCTCGTTTGTCATTGACCCCATAGGATTTATAATCTCCTAATACAGGAATCTACAGTTGCTTGCCTTCCTACTCTTCTGTCTAGCACACTCTCAGTGCCTGTAACTCGCAACAAACAACAACAATAAATATAACAAACATGCAAATTACAATAACAAAACAAAATGAATGTAAGATTGTAAACATTAGATAAATACAAAAGATTTTCTCAGCTCTTGAAATAAGTGCCTCCTTTCTCGGCAAATTCTACATTTAGAATCTCTGAACGAGAGCGAGAGATGACTAAATTTTATTGATGGTTAAGCTGCCAACGTTATACTGATCACGTGGCTTAGTTTTATACATCAGATGCCGATTACTTCAATAGCATTTGCCAAACCTGAGAAAGAAGGAAAGAAAGAAAGAAAGAGAGGGAAAGAAAGAAAGAGCGAGAGACAAAGGTTACTTGGTGACAGTTACACACCTTTTATTCGAATAAGAAAACTAATAACTAATAACATTTCTTTACTTCTCTCTTCCTTTCTTTTCTTTATTCCACCCGTTATTTCTTTCTTGCTTTCCTTCTAATTTTTCTTCATCCAAATCTCTTTTCTTTGTTTATTAGGTCCGTCGTTTAATGGATGCCAAGAACTATCGAAGAACATTCTCTTAATGTATCCGCTACCAATCTACTGTCTGTCTTAAGTGGATGTGTGTCAAATGAATAGCTATTCAGCTACTCTTGCAGCACTCCCAGCTCTTGTCGTTTCCATCACTGTTATAGTTACTATTTCGTGAACGTTTTGCGTAAGTAATGAGCTGTGCTCATTTGATACAAAGGTTTATGAGTTTCTATTGTTCACCCGTGCCACACGTCTTCTGAAATAGATGACTGGATATCACTGATGTTGCCTGGTGATGTTAGTAACGATAATAGTGTTGAGGGTAACGGAAGACATTTCAAATGAAGACTTGATAATGTAAATGGCGTGTTAAAACACACACACACATGCACAAACATACATAAATACATATACTCATACACTCACAATATACACATGCATACATTCGTGAGTATGTGTCTTTCTCTCTCTCTCTCTCTCTTTCTTGTCAACTCCTCAAATGTAAAATTCTCCCCCGAACACGGAGGCGGTGTTAACAGATCCAAGTAGCTATCATCATTCCGGAACACCAAGCCCCCAGAAACAGCTGTTGGTCTTGTAAAACTCAGCCCATTTAACTCCTGATATCATTTATGTTCTGTAAGTCAGACTACTTGATATCCATACTTGATATCCATATCCATGTTCTGTGTAAATCGAATTGCCTAACTTGCTTCTCGTTACATTTACTCATCAACCGGCTCAAGTTCAAATCTTTTGAGCACTTCAAAATGTATTCTATATACAGAACACCTGCCTCTCAACTACACACACACACACACACACACACACACACACACACACACACACACACACACACACACACACACAGTTATGGTATATTCCGTTAGGAACGTGGTAGAGTACAGTATAAAGTTCGTCCACTTTCAAAATTACCCATACTATCAGGTAGTCTTATATACTTCCAAGATTAAGTTTGGGCATTCATCGTGTGTGAATGTAAAATTGAAGAAATTGAAATCAGGAAGAAGGAGTGCGGTTGGACATTTACTTTTTAATCGCTACAATTGTTTCGACGGAACGAAGTTCTCGAAGTATACAGGTATTTGATTATGCAATTGTTTATTTTGATAATGAGATCTAGTTGTGTTTCCTCAGGTGATATGAGAGTGTTATCTCCGTTAGTTTAAAATCGTCGACTTCAGGCCATCCTCTTCGTTCGTCGAGGTTTGGATTTAGTAGTAGCTGATCGACTGATGGTGCGTGATGCCAGAGTGAGTTTGGTGGACTGCAAACCACGACGGACGAAGTCGACGATCTTAAACTAAGGCTAACCACACTCGCAGATCACATGAGGAAACACAACTACATCTCATTATGCAAACAAACAATTGCAGAATCAAATACCTGTTATACCTGGAGAATTATGTTGCGTCGGAACAATTGTAGCAATTGAAAAATAACTCCTTCTTGTTGATGCCAATTTCTTCAATTATATCCTTTTATTTATTTCAGTAATTTGACTGCGGCCATGCTAGAGCACCACATTTAGTCGAACAAATCGACCCAATGACTTATTCTTTGTAAGCCTAGTTCTTATCCTATCGGTCTCTTTTCCCGAACCGTTAAGTTACAGGGACATATACACACCAACATCGGTTGTCAAGTGATGATGGGGGACAAACACAAATACACAAACGTATACACACAGACACACACACACGCAAACACACACACACACATATATATACGACGGGCTTCTTTCAGTTTCCGTCTACCAAATGCACTCACAAGGCTTTGGTCAGCCCAAGGCAATAGTAGAAGACACTAACCCAAAGTGCTACACAGTGGGACTGAACCCGGAACCATGTGGTTGTTAAGCAAGCTACTTACCACACAACCATGCCGGAGTCTATTATATGTATGTGTATGTATATCTATCTATCTATCTATCTATCTTGCATAGTGAGTATGGCCACAAAATTAGTTAAAGTTTTCTTATATATTTTAAATCACAATATTTCAACAATAACATGATTAGGGACAGGCTTCGAACGTTAAGCATTACTTCATTGCGCTTCTGACGACGATACTGAAACAGAAATGCCTGAAGCAAATATCGGAATCCATTTCGGTATTTTGTTCCTTTAGGCCGATATTTACATCCTTCGCTAACAAAAACGCACCCCCACACACATACAACATACAAACACACATATGAACACACTCAAACATACACATGCACACACATACACACACACATACAAACATACATGCACACACACATACGCATACATACGTACATATGTTAACTGCTCAGCGGATATTAAAATAAATCCAAAGATCAGCGAAAAAGAAAATACCTACACTTAACCATTGAGGAATCTACAGCTATTCTATCCAGATTGCTAGTTCGGATATATCCATAATTATTGGGGATATGTAACGCACTGCCTAAATAACAATCTTGAGAAATTAGGCTTCTCAAAACTGGAAAGGAGAAAGCTGATTCAAAAACTGCCGGTCCAAGCAATCACTGGAACTGTAAAAATCTGTAAAACTTTCCAGCAGTTTATTATTTAAGTTTATACGTGCATGTCTAGATATGCAAGTATATGCGTGAGATATATACATAAAACAAAACATATAAATCAACAAATATACATGCATACATACATACATATATACATACAAAAATATCCTGTTGATGCTGTTGAAATTCCGAGGAAGAGCCTTGGATCTAGGTTAGAAACCAGCTCTTTCTCTATTGGTAAGAAATCTTGAAGTAAAACTGAATAATGGCATACATATGTCCGCCTTCTGCAAGACATTCATCAACGAAATCCCGTTCAAAAGATATTAGTGAAGCTGAGGCAATGACAGAAGACAATTGCCTGGGGTGAGGCGCAATCGGACCAGGAAACATGTGGCTTTCATGTGTCCTTCTGAAACCCACAACTATGCTCGTGCTTTCATTTGTCATACTTTTAAATTAAGTTACAGGGACATAAACACACCAACATTGGTTGTCAAGTGATGAAAGGGGACAAACACAGACACACAAACATACATATATACATGTATATATACAACGGGATTCTTTCAGTTTCCGTCTACCAAATTTACTCACAAGGCTTTGGTCAGCTCGAGGCTATAGTAGAAGATACTTGCCCAGAGTGCTACACAGTGGAACTGAACCCGGGACCATGTGGCTAGTAAGTAAGCTACTTACCACACAGCCATGCCGGCGCCTATTATATGCATGTGTATGTCTATCTATCTATCTATCTATCTATCTATCTATCTATCTATCTATCTATCTATCTATCTATCTATCTATCTATCTATCTATCCTAACTGCCATTGGATATCTTGTACGGTAAACAATAAACAATCTGATTCAATCGCACGACCAGTCATACACCATATGGATAATCTCTCTAATCCAAATAAATTAAATTGACATCCCCCCCGTAATTTACTTGTACTCATAAATAATAAATGATCGAAAATATCGAAGTACTTTCCTGAAGGTCAGATATTCTTCAAGAGATTCCGCTTTTTAAAACATTTTTGTAGCAGAAATACTTAAAATTGAGGAACCAAAGCTTAATCTATGATTTAAAAAATCTCATTACTATTGTAATTAACAAATGTTTCTCCTGCTGACTAAAGAAATATCTTTTAATTACAAAAGTTTGAGATTAATTTCTGATTAATAAAGATTTCAATTTCTTACAGCATAGCTTGGAGACGGTAGAACATTACTAAGCTGAAATATCAAATAGACACAGGCATAATTCTCTGCTTAAAAAGTTTCTACGTGGTTACTGTAACAATTCCAATAAGTAGCACTTTGAGCAGCTGTCTCTTTAGATTCTCGGGGTCACACAATCCTCAGAAGCTAAAATGGGTTGAAAGAAGTTGTGTAGGAAGCCGCCAAATTAAACGCTCAAAAGTTTGGGTGATAGACGTAAATAGTCGCCAGGATAAACATCACAACCTGGATCCTTAGTGCTTTTAGTAGGGTCCATCACGCTTTGGTATTTGGGCCAGGTCTTCGGTTTGAAAGTAACTTCCCTCTTCTCGTCTTAGAATAGCTATCAGGTCAACCCATTCTCAAAAGTCATTTTCTCCACCCGTTTAAATAGATCACATTTAATTAAATATTAAGATATATTAGAGGAATGGAATTTTTCAATGACCTTTATAAATTTGCGCGATTTGAACTCAGCTCCCACGAATATTGAGGTTGGTAGGTTGAAGCAATTAGTCAGACTGTGTATTACAGAGGTTTTGAATCTGCGATGTTTTGTTTGAAAATTTATGCTGTGCAGAGTGAGAAACAATTCTATCAGCAGGTAGAGATGTGCCAAAAGTTACTCAAACAACAGGAGAATTCAAGAAAAGAAAGAACAACAAAGCAAACAGGCAGAAAGAAATGGAATCAAGGATATGTAATTCATTTAAGGAAAGTATCTGTATGACAAACGTATGGTGTCATGACATGGGGAATGGTCCGTGCTCAACATCTCAAATAAGTAACAGAAGGAATGTGAACTTATCGAATGGGAACTTATTTTATGACAGATTTAGCAAATTATGTAGTAGTCGAAACCGCCTAGACTGTCCCTTGAATAACCAATGCCTATGAAAAAATACAAGTTATAAATGTTTTGGAAAATCCAGTGAAATCTTTTTTATAAAGGAGTTTGCGCAAAAAAATTGTAATCGTAATTATAGAATCATAAGTCTTCATTTCAATACAGAAATGAAAGAAAGCGTTACTTTATTAAGTAAGTTTATTTGAAGCCTCAAAGAGGATATTAAATACCATATTGAATGGTGTATAATAGGCAGAGCCTTAGCAAATAATGGCGGTAATGTTAGGTGTAATTTATAACTCGAGGAAACACTCCAGTTACTTAGATGCAACTCTCACCTCATAAAATAGTGGAACAGATTAATGTTACACTGATCTCATTTATTTAGAAGAATCTTCCAAGCTCTCCCGAATAAACAAACTATTGATTAGTGCACCCTAATTATATAAATATGTTAATTTTATTTACTTAGTTGTCCTTCAAGGGTGTCTACCTCTTCATAGGGAAGAGCAAATGTAATATACAGTATCAGCTGCAAACAGACCGACAGTAGAACTGATTTTATGCAATGTAACTTTACTTAATTTAATTTCTTCTAGGGGTAAAAGAATATTCTTCTTACTGTTTTTCTTAACTGATTCTGATTTAATTTTATAGTTCTAATTAATTCATTGTACCTTCCTATATTTGCTAGGTTGTATTTTACAGTATCATAGATTAAAATAATTTTATCTTGAAGGGAAACATACTACAACTAACTAGCTTTAACCTAAAATAAGTTTGATAAGTATGTCCCCTCTACCATATGACACGAACACTAGTCAAGAAAGGAGTCAAACAGCTCGAGTTTACTGCCATAAAACATTATACATGATTACAATGTATACTAAATTTAGTTGAAGCATTATAGATTTGGAGAGGTAGGATGGCACAATTCCTGCCTTCCTATGACATTTTAGTCGACCAAATAAAGGATCAATTAAATATGTATATTGTAATGTGCTATACTTGTGTCGTGTCAGACTAACTGAAAGATTAGTACGCTAGATAAGTCGGTTTTAAGGCATCCTCATTCTTTATGCTCTTTCTAATATACTCCGTGATTAATTCACTGAATTTAATTGGCGTTCGGCCTCGGATTTAGAACTTGAGCCTGTCACAAGAAATGAAGAAGAACGCATGAGGTTTGCTGTTGTACACCTCACGCAGTTCTAAACCAGGAAGTTTGTTTTTACTACGTTTTGAAGGTGAACCTGTTCTTGCCTTTTTGACCAAACCCTGGATCTCCTTCCGGTGAGGTTCGTTATATCAAATTCCAGAATCAGCATAGGTGGAGTAGCACAGAGAAACGTGATGACGCAAATAAGCCAACCCACGCACACTAATGCGTGTATGTGTGTATGTGTATGTACATCAACATACACATGTGCCTGTGACGTATACTCACACACACACATCCACCCATACACACAAACATCTCAAGAGTAAACAGACATCCCAGTATATCATTTTGTTTAATTGGACCCTGCTCGCCAGTTCGATGCGCAAAAGGGTTCAGGCATTAAAAACTGCAAAAGTCATGTCTGCTAAATCCAAGCTGAAGGACATAAATACATCAAATGACTTTATTTTGTTGGGAGAAAAATCTCACAAAAATGATGCTGTTCATTTACTTCCGGGATATCTGTATAGACGTGTGTGTGTGTGTGTGTGTATGTATATATACATACATATACATAATGCATATATTTCTGCGTGTATACATAAATAGTATTCTATGTATGTAGGCATTTGCATGTGCGTGTGGGAGTACACACACACACACATATATATATATATCCCTAGTCCACACCTTCAGAGAGAGAGAGAGAGAGAGAGAGAGAGAGAGAGAGAGAGAGAGTGAGTGAGTGAGTGAGAGAGAGAGAGAGAGAGAGAGAAAGAGATCGTTGGCTGCCATGTTAGTCTACGATGTCATATATTGCTGAACTTGTCTTACTGTTAGTTTGTGAAAGTCACATTCATTTACTGCTTAAATATTGCCTTTCCTTTGTGAATGCCATCAATAGCTTTCTAAACTTCTTTTCCGATATTCATAAAGGAAATTGTTTCGAAAACTAAAGTGAGTTGCTCATTGCTCTCCTTAACATCCAGTGGAATATGGGATTCGCATCATAAATATGAAAAGGAAGTGGAAATTTGTATTCATAACAGTTAAGAAAACATGATGACTTTTCGTCTTTATCGTGAAGATTTCTAAGGAAGTGTACGTACGTAAATTGGGGAATGATAAGGTGTGTCGGGGGAAAATAATACTTTACTTTCTATGGATTCAGTATATATGAATTTCCAAGAATTGCTTCCGTTTCTCTGTTGTGAGAAAATTTTTCTTAGCTCAAACATTCATAACTCCTGTCGTGAATGAATAAGTATGTGCAGCTTTAGAAAACCTATGCGTGATATGCAATGCAATCGATATAGATATTGATCCTGTTAAAGATATTTCAAAACGTAGCTCATGAAATCGTTGATGACATTGAAAAATCATTTCTTATATAGAGTTATGGAAACAAGAAAGAATATTTCTAATGAACGAATCATCATTTAGAAGCGACTTTCGTAATTTGTGTACTTGAAATATGTTGGACATCAGTCGAAATGTAGTCAATACTTCTGTTGAAATTCTTTATCGCGAAATAGACTTCGCTTGGATCTGTGACATCAAATCGATGTTTCGATTACCTACATGTGTATCAGGACAAATTCTATAGTAATGTTCCACAAGAACTTTTCATATCATTGTCTGAATGCTAAAGAAGAAATTCAACAGATTTATTTGAAAAAAAGTTGTTCATGTAAAAATCAACGAGACACGAACACAAATGTATAAACATATACCGGAGACGAAGGTAAACAGAAATAGTTAATGCGTGGCTTTATGGCTGCCACAAAGTTATGCATTTCGATATTTTTTAACGAAAGAAGTGTAGAGCGCTCAAAACTCGAAAGAAGTGAGGGGAAAATATTGTAATGTGCATAAGGTAATTAAAGGTTAGTAGAATTTATGTTTGAGTTTAATTGGAGTTTTCGGGAGAGTTCAAGCTGGTCGCTAACGAAGCGACAAGATTTTTGAGCCAAGAGAGTTCCCAGTGTTTGTAAACATGTGAGTTTTGTGTTGAGTATGTATGTATAACATGCTTGGGTATGTGTGTGTCTATCTGTGTATCAATCAATCAATCAATCAATCAATCAATCAATCTATCTATCTATCTATCTATCTATCTATCTATCTATCTATCTATCTATCTATCTATCTATCTATCTATCTATCTATCTATCTATCTATAACTATATATATAAGATGATAATCACTTAAATTAAAGTGGGAATAAAATATATAACTACAAGTGTAAATATCTAAGATGCACGCGCACAAGTTTATACACACATACATACATACATACATGCATGCATACATACATATATGTATATATATATACATATGTATATACATGTATGTATATATATATATATACTTATATACGTATGTATATACATACATACACATACATACATATATGTAGAAATATGTACTTACATATATATGTGTACACACACACACACACATATATATATATATATATATACATATATATATATATATAGATTATATATATATGCATATATACATACGTATATGTACATAGTACATCTAGACTATATATATATATATGTATATGTATATATATATATATATATGTATATATATATATTATATGTATATATATATATGTATGTATGTATGTATATATATATATATATATATATATATATATATATATATATACATAGATGGGCACAGGACGTCACGAAACAACAAAAAATACGAAGCACGAGTACATGGAACATGAACTATTCTTTCGAACAACGAAAGACACAAATGGAATACAAGACAAACATCAAAAACGACCCTTCATCATTTGTTGGCTGTTTTTCTACTCTCGTATTTCGAGCATTTAACAACAATATACGCTTTCAACAAAACAGTTGCTTCTGCAAAGCAAATTAAATACATCCGCTTCCAGGTAAGTTAAATATACATATATATATATATATATATATAGATAGCGGTTGTATACTGTCAACTTAACGTGACAGTCCCATAAAGGGAATTACACCACCGCTATTTATCCCTAGGAAACATCGATGCTTCCTGTCGGCCTTGACACATTTCCTGTGTCATTATATATTTACGAAGGGGTGAAAAGCACCCCCAACAGCTAGGCCTGTATCTAGAGACACGCATGTTTCTGGGTCTTGCCCGTCATCAGTCTAGAGTAGCAAGGCCTGCTAGCTGAAGATACCTGTCTAGACTTCGTAAATATATATATATTTTTTTTCAGTGAAATTTATTCACTGATCACCAAAATTAGAAATATTAAATTTCTAAATATCTCAGAGAGATATGAGGGGTGGTGGAGCGATAGAATGGTTGTATACTGTTAACATAACGTGACAGTCACGTAAAGGGAATTACCTCACCGCTATTTAGCTCTGAATATATATATATATATATATATATATATATATTTACGAGGTCTAGGCAGGTATCTTCAGCTAGCAGGACTTGATACTCTAGACTGATGACGGGCAAGACCCAGGAACATGCGTGTCTCTAGCTACAGGCCTAGCTGTTGGGGGTGCTTGTCTCCCCTTCGTAAATATATAAGGACACAGGAAATGTGTCAAGGTCGACAGGAAGCGTCGATGCTTCCTAGGGCTGCATATTGATATATAGCATACACAGACTAGAGTATTACTGATGCAACATTAATTGCACACACACACACACACGCACACACACACATACACACACACAAACGCGTATGCGTGTGCATAGCCTTTAGGTTGGAAAGAAAAAACGAGGGTAGTTCTGTAGCACTTACGGTAAAATAGTTTTTATATTTTAATGTTTATTCCCTTTTTTTACACATTATTTTATGCTATGATGGTTAAAATGGAATCGACTTCACGTTTTGAAATAAGTGTAGATCAGACCTACAACAGGTACTTCATGCTGTATGAATGCAAAAGGGGATCTTTAAATATGGAAGCTGCAAGTTGTATCCATTCTGTCTTCGGAAATGAAGCTTTGTATGCCGGACGCGCCAACGGGGCTTTGGCCAGTTTTGCGTGGGCAATGTTTCTCTCACACACTGTTCTTCAACCGGACAACCAGGTTTTGTCAATATTGAACTTCTAGAAACTCTAGTCGAGAAAAATCGAAACAATCTGCATAAAAATTAGCAAACCATTTTAACCCAAGCCATGCTTGGATCCTAAGACCACGTCTACGTCCCAGTAAAAATGTCAAAAATGTGGCCAGTGGTTGTTCTTCATCGTCTAAATGCTTCTCGGCTTAATTAAAGATTGCCATCTGCGTGGTATTGAAGAGTTGACTTGTTACCGATTCCTTCCTGGCTTGAATCATTACATCTGCTGGAAAACCCCAATTGCTAATATCCAATGAAAAAGAAGAAGCTATCTGCAAACTAAAACTGTACCCCAAAAAGCTATGCTCTGTGTTTGGTAAAATATGAAGGGTTTCGTCCGTCATAAAAAAGGTAGAAAAATAAACGAAACAGATAACAGGAGAAATATTGATATCACTTGGACGGATTTCATAAAACTTTGTAGGTGACAAAGCACCTGTCATCGGCCAATCGTGACGCGGATTTGTTTTTATGCGATAATGCAAGTCTATGATATTGCCCAATCACCCAGGGAAAAATTATGCAACTAACATCCTTACTCGCCTGACCTTCTTCCATCTGGTAATCATCTTTTCAGATCATTGCAACATTATTCAGTTTATTATTTGAGTGTTTCTTTGAATCGGTATAAGAAGAATTTTACACCCTAAGGATTAATTATTTGAAACAATTGATGGGCTCAATGCTATTAATAACGAGGAGAAATATTGCCAGGAGTAAATATATCGAAACCAAAGGAGCATTTGTTTCTTCCCCATCTTGAAGTGCGACAGGACTTTCTTACCAACTTACTATGTGTGCGTGTGTGCGTACGTGTGTTTGCGCGTGTGTGTTTGTGTGTGTATGTGTGTGTGTGTGTGTGTATGTGTGTGTGTATAGACAACGTCACATTTTGTGGATGCCATAGCACTACAGATTAAGTATATTTGTTTACCTCCATTATTGTATATTTAATTGTACATTAGGGCGATGGATGTCAAACTATTAAGCCACGTCTGGCAGCATCCTGTATTCATAGTATTTAAAATAATGTTGTTTAGTGCATTGAGTGCTTATTCGACTATGTTACTGACGAAAATGCGATTATACAATCCAAACTAATATAGTGACTGAAATATTTATAAGCCATTCTCGACCGCCCCCAGCTGTCAATTATGATGGCGTCAATAACGAGAATGTAAATAAAAATGTCAAAATAATCGGAGAATAAGATTATATTTGTCATTCCTGAAATTTTATACAGCTTTGAATATTTCTAATATGTTGTGGTCAATGGAGACCTCCTTATTTTACGTTGTTTTCTATAATAAACGCTTTACCTAATTTCACAAATGTTGTAAGTGTATGCAAAGCTACCAAAATATATGATCTTTTACACATGAGCACATGAGTTAATGATCTCATTATTAAAGGTGCGCATTTTCAACATATTCGACACCTTCTTGCTTAATAACGATTACACAGCATTTCTTCTGGCTTTGTATATTCCGAATTCAAGTACCCACGCGGTGAACTTTGCCTTTTATCATTACGAGCTCTATCAAATAATGCATCAGTCACGCACTGGATAAATTCAACTAACCCTAAAATCGCTGGCTTTGTACCAAACTCTGGGGCGTTTGTTACAGTGACGGGAGGGCAGAATGGTTTGAAAGCTGGTCAAAATTCTTGGCCGCAAGTGTGCTTCTGTTTTAACTCCGGCCAACCAACACCTTGTGAATGGATTTGATAAAAGGAAACTGAAAGAAGCTCGTCATAACTAAACATATCTATATCTATGAATGTGTGTCTTTGTCATTTTGTTGGCAACTGGATTCATTGGTTTACGTCCCCGCAACCTAGCGGTTCAGCATATGAGCCGAGAAAATAAGTACCAGCTTTACTAATGAATACTGGTGTCGATTCCTTCGATAAAATCCTTCAGCTCGATGCCCCAGTTTGGCTGCAGTCCAATGGGTGAAATAAATAAAATTCAAAGATAAATATAATTTCACACAAAATAATTAATACACACACTAATTTGCATATTTTACTCTGTGCTCAAGAGATTCAGCCCTATAGAAATAGCAGCTGCAGACAAGTATGAAGGACTCCTTCGCTGAAACGAAAAGAAAGAACATTTCATTACAGACATTCATAATGATAATAAGTGTTACATTCCTCTCGTCTCACTAAAGAATAAAGCATGGATTGCAAGAAGGCCCTCTCCTTTCCTCTACATGACAAATTAGCAATCAATCGGCATATAACTTACATAATTATGTCAAAGCTAATCTTAGCTGTGGATTTCAAAGATAAATAATATCTTGATGAAATTTTTTTTCATAATAAATAAGCTTGTGGCTATTCATGTTTCGATGTTAAATTCCGATTCTAACACATACAATTTAATTTGCTTCAAGAAAATAAGTGTCTGTCTGGCGTTTGGATGCTTTGTATGACATAAAAAGAGAACGACGAAGTGAGGCTAGCGATAGAATTCAGCAAAAATATTCTCTAGAGTTATTTTGCTCCATGGAAATCTTAGACTTTTCAATTACAACGAGGATGTTTTCAATTGATGCATAAATTCTATTCACATATTTATTGTTCAATAATCACAACGTTTTTATTTGAATTTTAGCGCTATGTTGATTTCACTGGAACTAACCAGCAAAGCAATTATGAAGTTTTCGCTACTTGCCATTGAGCATCGACTGATTCAGTCTAGCTTTTATAAACACATTAGTCATTTTGTTTCTCTTTCTTTCTTCGATGTCTCCTTAAGAAAATATATTCTAATTTTAACCATGTGGTAAGTAGCTTGTTTACCAACCACATGGTTCCGGGTTCAGTCCCACTGCGTGGCACCTTGCGCAAGTGTTTTCTACCATAGCCTCGGGCCAACCAAAGCCTTGTGAGTGGATTTGGTAGACGGAAACTGAAACAAGCCCGTCGTATATATGTATATATATATATATATATATATATGTATGTGTGTGTGTATGTTTGTGTGTCTCTGTTTGTCCCCCATCATCACTTGACAACCGATGTTGGTGTGTTTATGTCCCTGTAACTTAACGGTTCGACAAAAGAGACTGATAGAACAAGTACTAGGCTTACAAAGAATAAGTCCCAGGGTCGATTTGCTTGACTAAAGGCGATGCTCCAGCTTGGCCGCAGTCAACTGACTAAAACAAGTAAAAGAGTAAAGAGTATAACAATTGACTTCTTTGACAGCCCCCCCTCCACCCACAAAGAAAAGCAACAAAAACAAGAACTGCTGTGTGTAGTCTACTACGGGAGGAGAAGAAAAGTTTGAGCGACTAAGTAAAGCAGAGCTAGCGCTGGAATTGAGCACACACACACATACACACGCGCTCAAACACACACACGCGCAAACACACACACACATATACAAGAGACACACACTCACACAGACACGCACGTATATGTATTTGTGTGTGCGTGTGTGCGTGTGTAGGTTTAAGTATGTGTATGTACAGTGTAGCCCTTCAATAGCACACAAAGCTGTTAACCTTGTTGAGTTTAGCGACGTGTTTTTGCGTCACTAATATTTATGATTTGATGCCATGACATCGATCATGGATCACCCAGTGTTCGTCATTTTAAACTTCAATTATTTCTTTTATTTTGTTTGTTTTATATATTTTTGTATATGTTCTATATTTTCCCATCTTGTTTTCTATTCAGTTAATATGGTTTCACTCTTCAAAATATTACAACTGAACGCTGCGCTGGTTGGCCATGACCAACCCACCCGGCTCATAGACTGAGGAGCACGTTCGCACATTTTATACGTATCAGTTTTAAAACGACGTGAAGGAATCCAGTATTTAAGATTTGCAACAAACTTTTAAACAAATAAAAGGTGGAGCAATCGGAGTCGAAATTACCGGGCACGTTGCTAATCTTTGGTGAGGAAGAATAAGTAATTTTGTCAGGTATTAACTAACTTAATAAGTTAGTAACATTAACTAAGCTCTCACCACTTACGGCAATCCGGACGACAATAAAGAAACCCCGCTACAGAGGATAGAAAATTCAATCTTTTACAATGTAGCTATTGACTACCATTCGATGGACCCCAGTGGCAGCTTACATGCAATGAGCAACGATTTAAGGTATTTAAGAGCTAACCACGCGCACTAAAAGCATACTCGTACCTACGACATTCGAGTTACAGAACATCCTTAGTAAAAACGTCAGCTCTCAGAAAAAAAAATCGTTGCTATTTAAAAATTGAGAAAACGAAAATTTTGATTGATGAATTCGTAATCATGACAAAGAATATATTACCTCTTCTACAAAAAAAAACAACAACAAATAACAAAACAAAACAAAAAAAAGCGAGAATGACAAAAATACATTCATCATTCTATTTTGTGAATAGTTTGGCTCAGAATATATAAAGAAGCCAATATGAAGCTCCCTGATATTCTGAAAAACACAATGCTGACGCAAATTCAAATGTTTTCTTCTCGAGTCATGCCAGGCTCCTAAGGGCCAGTTTCCCGGGTTCAGTGGTGTATATACTCTCTATCTGGGCGCGACGCCAGTCTGTCGCCGGGCTACTCAGTTTGGCCAGCTGAGTGGATTGGAGCAACTTGAAACGAAGTGTTTAGCTCAAGAACATAACGCGTCACCCGGTTCAGGAATCGAAACTAACATCTAACGATCATGTGTTCAACACCCTAACCATTAAGACACGCGCCTCCACTGGAGTAGATTAGCTAGACATAGCATAGTGAAGACCTGTATTTGGTGCAATGAAAAATGAGCTTTTTCGCGTTTTGCTTACATTTTGGGGACACACACACATACACACACACACACATACATATACACACACATACTGGCGATTAAACTACTGAGAATATAACCACAATTGTGTACGTGTAAGATAAACATGTATAAGTCACTCAGATGGCGATTCCGTTCGATCGTCGACAATGCAACTCAGGAAATTTGAAAGAAAGACAATTCTAGTGGATGGTTGTTATCTGCGGCGCTTAGAATTCTCAAAGTCGAATCTGGGCATGTATTCCTAAGTGAATTCTAGTTCGTTCTGTTTTCTTCTTCTTTGTTATCTAAGACTGGAGTACGGCGAAGGAGATGAAACCTGTCTGTGAGGCAAAACCCTACATAACTTCGAGCGCTTGCATCAGTAGAACACAATGTTCCGTCATAATCAGCTGGAGGGAAACAATACATAGCGCTTGCAGAGCATGTTCAGAAGTCGAGAGAGAATGGAGACTAGTTGCAGTTTTACGACAATATTAGTTAAAGGAAAGGCATTATAAAAAAATTCAATGTCATGTGACATAAAAATTTTTATATTAAACATTATTCTACTTCAATCTTAAATGAAATGAACAAAGTAATTTTCACACGGCGAGATTCAGATATTCTAATATGACCAGCGTTAATGCATGACCAACACCAGCAGACACCGCTGCGAATCACTTTCATACTTTTAAACCGGAGAAGTGCACACTTGACCGAGCAAGTAAATTTCTCGAATATCATATTTATAAGACTTCCAACTTAAAATTGAATTCAGCAATTTGATCATTTTGTTCCACAACATTAACAATATATGTATATATATATATATATATATATATATATATATATATATATATATATATATATATATATATATAGATATACATATATACATATATATAATATATATATATATATACATGTATATACATATATACATATATATATATGTATATATGTATACATATATACATATATATATATACATATATATACATATATATATATATATACATATATATATATATACATATACATACATATATATATATATATATATATATATATATATATATATATATATATATATATATATATATATATATACACATACACACACAAATATGTGGAGATAAAGACAGAGACAGAAAGCGATAGAATAATAACTGTATTTAAACGATGTGTTAAGCATCGATCGCGTTACAATTGTCAGCTTCATCAGCTTCACCGTTTGTTCGCCTCACCGGTTATTAATATTAATCCAACTACACTCCATGAATTTCGGATAATTATAGATAAGAATGTTTATTTTCAATAAGACTTGATATGAACATTATTCCAAATTTTATTACCAGACGATCGAAGGAAAGAGTGGAACTTGTTAATCCGGCATTCGAATACATTTTTGCATTGAGTTCTGTGTTATGTAAAACTATAGACAAACATACGCGCGCGGGCGCACGGAGACACACATACATACGCACACACACAAACACAGACACGCATTCGTATGCATGTGTGCGTATGTCCGTATTTAAGTATGTATGTACGTACATATATGTGTGCAGGTATGTGTGCGTATGCACGTATAAATGAGTGTGTTTCTATGTGTGTATGAATGTATGCGTGCATGTATATATATGTGTGTAAGCGTGCGTATATGCATGTTCACTAGAATGCCGATGTCTGATACACACACGGAATATTATGTCTGACCATTCTGTATGATGCAAGTGAGGGCCAATTGAACAGATTTTTATCTCACCTCGTCAGAAATCCTTTGTAAACTTGGCATCAAATTGTTTCATTGAATTTGTATTTCCTATCTTAATATTGGTGCAGCATCAAAAGCTATTGTACCAGGGCACATGTCTAACAACATTTCGGTATTTCCTTCCCTTTTAAATTCTCACTTCAAATCTTAGAGTTCAACAAAATTTTACTATCCACTGGATATAATTAAGGAAAATCTTCTAACACATACCTGGTAAATTGAATGTATTACATACCCATTCTCTTCGAATTTTGATATTGTGAAAAATCTTATGTGCGCGGTTAATATATTTCTTCAAATGTACATTAAAATTTGCAATGGCCAAAACTTTTGAATACCCATAAATAGTTTGTCTTATTTCATTCAGAATGTAAGAAGAAAACGAAATAAAGGGACGTTTATTTTATTTTAACTTCTATGGATTCATCGTACCTGAATTCGTAAGAATTTTTCGTTTTATCTTAAAACATTCCTAGCTCGAACATAAGCTGACTTGGAATAAACAACTATGAGAAGCTGCAGGCAGAAGAGAAAGAGGAAGCATTGAATATTTCTACAAGTGATATGCAAAGCAATCGTGGCTCACATTAATCCTCTTAAAGGGAATCATCTCATCCGTTCGTTTGATAATAACGATTAGGTGTTCATGTGCAGAAACAGAAAGTGGAACGATGAAATAATGTCAGTTCGTGTCAATAATTATTGGTGATTAACTCTTGACACCCTCGCTGAAATATATATGTTTCTTAGAAACTACAACTTGGATCAATTGGAAAGGAGAAAAATAAAGAATCACACAAAATCGAAGTTCCAGCACCAACCAATGCATTACAAACAACCGAGATTCTGACATATTACATAGAGATAGGAGGCGAAGATTAAATTAGATCGTTTGTGTTATTTATTTATTGCTAGAGCAGCTGATATATTGCCTTCCTGATATTTACTTACCTTCTTTTGTATACTGAGTTCAAATCTCATCGAAGTTTGCCAATCACTCTCTCGGAGTCAATACAATAACGTCTCAATACTGAGATCGGTTTTTTCATCTGCACTCAATCGCAAAGTATGTTTCTCTTCGCCGGTGTTACAAAATAATGTTTTTTTTTAGTTCTGTGGTGAGAAAACCTGTTATATTTAACCGACATTTAACTGAATTAAACCGACATTTTTCAGACTGATGAACTTACCTTCGCCTAAAACTTCATCCTTGTGCTAGAGTTTGAACTCACTTTACCTTTACTCAGACAACATTTATACTTGATTAACAATAGTTTACTCTTGTGTGCTTTCTATTATTTCTATTAAATAGAGAATTTTTTCTGTAGATTTAAAAGTTTTAAGAACAATAACATTTACTCAGGAAGACTAAATTCAGGACATCAATCTCTGTTGTGCAGCAGCTTAACATTCTGCTGTGAGCATTGTTTCTCTTTCCTCATAACTTTAATTTTTAAATCGAGATCCGAGCATTCTAAACTACAATTTGTCTTACACAAAGACCTTTCAAAATTTAAAAAAAATGTACTCCAGGTTAACACAGATCTGATGGGAAACACGGAACATTTTCTGTATGTAATTTCGACGAAATTTTGGTACCATGTTATTATAATAATTGCTTTTTGTAGCGTTTGTTAGTATTTACGGTTTAGTTTCAGATTCAAGATTTGAAGATTCCTATAAAATATTCTTCGTTGCTTTTGCTTAATTTTTCGTTCCATTACTTTGGAACAAATTTAATGTTTCGAATTTCCTATTTGCACAGATGTCTAACTGTTCACTACAATGCAACTATTTTATTCGTACACACACACACACACACACACACACACACACACAAGCACACACACTGTGTCACATACCTAACTATCCGTTTATCTACCTTTATTTCTAAAAATGAATAGATAGTTGGATAGATTAATTCACAACACCAAGTGTACGTGGAAATGAACATTTTACAAAACGTTGCCGTACTTCTTTTAAAATTCTATGTAGTTAAATGCACCATTGAAATGAAGTAACTTTATAAATAGTGTAGGAATTATGAAATAATTAATATGCACACATACACTTATGCTCATAAATTCACACACACACACTTGTAAGCATGCACACACACACACACATCCCTTCAGAGAAATTTGCACACGTGCCACATTTCCTCACATCACCGATAGTAGAAATGAGTCGAATTTTATCTCAGTTGGCCTTGTACATAATGTGACATCTTTCTCTCGATCTTTTGTCATTAGTAGGTTTCCATAGCAATAACGGATGTAACACCTTATCTTTGTTTCTCCAACAGTGGCCAATAAAGTTTAATCTTACTTGACATGACGTTCTTGCTACCAGACATAGATTCGGCATTAATTTTAGATGTTTGCTTCATGGCATATTGAATGATGCTTGATGTAATCTTGTGCACACTCTGTCCAAGAGAGTTTGTAAGCTTTTCGTTAGTGTCCATCTTTCTACACCACGCACCAGCAAACCCATTTCTGTTGCTCTGAGAAATCGGGATTTACATTTGATTTCCGTGGTCAGTTTGTTACCTGCTGACTAAACTTTATCAGCATTTATTGTTCAGTTTCTAAGACACTGGAAACCATTCACTTATTTCAGCTTGTCTTTTCCCACATGTAATGCTGTCCACTGACGTCCGGTTAACGAAAGATAGACTCAGTATTTGTCTTTTCCAAGTGTAAACGTATTTGAGCAACTGTAATTTCCTCTTTTAGCAACAATAATTGAGCTTCTTCAGCCATATCCATTCCCCAAATCGCTAAACATTTGCTTTCATTTTACCAAAAAAGTTTGGTCCATTATCTTTGGTGGGTGTGAATACAGCTTAAGGTGGTGTTGTTACGAAACATCTGGGTGTCAGAGTGTCTTTTAGAGCATTCCTGCAAAGGTCTTTTTAAAAGACCTCTAAATCATCGGTCGGAGGAATTTGTGCCATTGCCGCCTTGTGGAGAATATCAATGTCACTTACATCACCATATAATTATTAACTTTACATTAGTTTCTCGCAATAAATATGTCTTAAGCGTTTTTGAAATCTTCTGATTTTAATATGGCGTCCAGTTTTGATCTCTTACTTCCTTTAAACAATCTTCGTAAAGAAAGTATTTATGAAGTAGTTGAATGAATCGATCGGAACCAGTTTTGTTTTATTCTGACACTGTTTCGAAGTGACGTCTGTTCTTCCAAGAAGCATTCTACTTTTTAATCAAGTGTCATGCAGAGATCATCAATTCTTGGTTTTCAAACAATGCTCCTTTCCACCGTGTATCCGGTCTTTCTCCACTATAGTCTTCCATGTCAACGAAGCCCACAAGCTGCTGCCTCCTGACAAAACACACACGCAGTCATCTTAAACGTGCATATGTCCATCACATTACTCTGATAAGTTTATGTGCTTTAACAGGTTTTAGTTTTCTTCTCTCAGTGGACTTGAAAAATCAACCCCATCACCAAAATGGTAGGTTTGATGGTTTTGTCATTATAAGCGGTTGTACCAAATTACATGTTATTATTAGTGCTCAAGAGCGACTCTAACAATACACACATAAATGCATACGTCTAGCCATAACATTGCTAGCATTGTGTAAGAGGTTGGATCTGCACAATAAAGACAAAAGCAAACATTCGGAGCCGGGCTGGGGGGGTCCCAACTCCAAGAATAACATTCTATACATTCTTTAGCTTCGTAGATCATACATACATACGCACATACACACACACACACACACACACATACATATATACATACATTCACATACACACACCTGTAAATGGTTGAAAACGATTTTTACCTTATTTGGGAAAATAAAGCATAAAGGAAGGATTTGCAGGGAGCTGCAAATGACGGGAGGAAACCGAACGAAGGGCTTAGAGAGATATCTGGTTAATGAAATTTACTAGGAAAAAATGATATGAAATGCTGTGTGAATCGGGTGGTTTAGGTTTCGAGTGCAGTAAAACAGTCTTTTTACAAGTTTTCTTTCCCAAGATCACTATTATTGACAATACTTAAAGGTTTCACACATTTAATATTAGTTGAAAAAAGATTAACTGAGATCATGAATCAAATTAGTGGCGACAAAAATCTCGCTGTCTTGCCAAGTAGAATGTTTTGCTAAGCTTATTTAATAAGGCCAAAGCAAGTCTGTTGCTTCCTCCAGTTACTTTAAGACAAAAGCCATTCCTAAGCTACATTCCATTCTTAAGCTACATTTCCTATGTCAAAACTTTCCAATTAATTCAGTGTATTAGATATTAACAACCGAGTTAGCGATTATCCAGATGCTGGATAATATCAGTTGATCTGCACTTTTCAAAAGATTACTATATTACGTGTATGAGACCGCCGCACTAGATTTCAATTTGCATGTAGAACATTTCCGTGAGATATTTCTCCCTCAGTAATCTATTATAAAATTCAATGAACCAGTGAAAGATTCGCTGCAAGCCTGTTATCAGTGACGTTGTTGGTCGCTAAATGCGATTATAAAATTAATAAAGAAGTAGGCCCTCGATGATCTGCTAATAATATGCTTCTTATCCGTTGTATTAATTGGAATTCTCTAACACAGTGACAATTCTCTTGCGAGGTATATAGCATGTTTTTCTTTAATTTTGAGTATTTGTGAATGAAACATATCGATATTCTTTTTCATAGTTTTATTTTCAGATTTGTAATTTGAAATTTTTTTTTATCTTTTACTTCACGCAATTTGCCGGAAAATATTACAATACAATTAAAACAACTAAATTTCAGAGAAATTGATTGCTCGAACCAGTTATTGAATTGAAATAAGAATCAAGGCCTCTTTCCACAGATCATTTTAGAGACAATGAGAGAAAGTGGAAAAAGAATGAGAGAAAAAAGCATATATATATATATATATATATATATAAAGAGAGAGGGAGCGGGAGAGAGAAGAAGAAAGAGTGATAGGGAGAGAGAGAGAGAGAGAAAAAGAGAAAGAAAGAGAGGAGAGGTAGAGTGAGAGTGAATAGATTTGATTACACTATAAATCTTTAGTCTCTGTCACATTTTAACCGATAAAGGAATCATTAAAATCAAAATTTAAGGCGTTTTCAAAATTTCAACTTGAATAAAGACATTTACTAAGACCATCCATTAACCTGTGTAAGTCTGCACGCTATTTCCGTATACAATGAGATTTCTATAATATCACATCCGTTTCTGTTTAAACAGCAGCAGATTGATTTGTTATGGAAAAGAAATCACGGAACAGAATTATTGCTCGCTTATGAACAAATATTAATCCTTTAAGACATTCTGAAGAAATACAGAAACATTTGTCCTTCTCTTTTATTTTTCTCCTCCATTTTTCTTTTATTTCATTTCTCCATTTTATTTTAATCGATTTCTAATTTTCATTTCATTCCAAACTTAATTTTAGAAGTTAAAAGTAAGAGCAGGTGAAGATAGTACATTTTGGAAAATGGTTGGAGTTTCTAAAGGAATGATTGGTTTAAATTGATGGAATAAAATAAAAAAAGTTTATGACTGAATGTTTTAAAAACTAATTCTGTTATTTTGTTGTTTAAACTTCAAATAACAGTTTATCTTTCCTACACATTTAGATGAACTGCTAAACGTGTAGAAAGAGTAAAATTTAGAATTACTAGAAAAGAACTCATTAACTTGTGTTATCTTTATTTCTCATATCGAATTTGATGTGATAGAGTCAACTTGTTAGTTGAATCTTTCACACGCCAAAGGGTCGTTTCACAACATTTCATAACTATATTAAATAGCACGCAATGGTATTGTTTGTGGTATAGACGGGGTAGACATTTACTTTCTTTCAGATCCTCCAAGTTTGGTTGGAGAAGAAGCGAGTAGGTTTTGTTTAAAAAGGCGACCAGGCCCGAATGGCTACAATAGAGTGTACTCAGCTAAAGTTGCTCAAGAATCACGTGGGAAATGAAATAGATCTACGAACCGATTATACCCGCGTGGTTGTGCTAAATGGGCTACGAATTTACCATCAAAGAACACAAGACGCAAAGAACTAAAAACAAATAACGCAAAGCAGCTCGTTCAGGACTCTAACAATTCCGTGAATTTTCCGCTTGAGCTGGTACTTTAAGTTAGCGACTCTTAAGAGATACGCTCGGTGAAAGGTGACCTTACAAAGTTACACTGACAGCATATGAACGCAGATGAAGATAAAAGAACTAAACTAAATACAATAAGAGACTTTCATCTAAAGTCTGTCATTTCTGCAAATCCTCAATCTTATCAATTGGAACAACATAAATATTGACGTATTTTCGGTGAGAGTGAACGACTAGATTCGTGGAGAGGAATAGGGATTTTGTAACGGTCATAATTTCCTAGAAACATTAAGGATAAAATTCAAGGTGATTAACGCCAACTGACAATTGAAACCGTATCCTTAGCTTTTGTCAACCTAAATCCAATTCATTTATAAGAACGTCTTGCATAAAATCAAACTAAGTAGATATATTGATAAAAACGGTAAAGTAACGGACAAGACTACTTGTAGTATATTTACGTTCGAATTCTGCTGGGGCTGAAATTTTCCTCGCTGTCTTTCGGGAAATCAATAAAATAATGTACAACATTTCCATTTCAGACTTTTGGGGTCGATGAAATAAAATTCTAATCAAATAATGGAATTTCCGATAAACGACAACATCCTCCGCCCAAATGTGTGTCTTGTGCATTTCGATGAAAGACGTCATTTATTTATATAATGAATAATGTTCAGACACTGAACGTAAAAGATATTGAAAGCAAAATGTTGAAATATAATTCAGACATTGAATATAGAATATATTGCGAGGTAAATGTTGAAATCGAAAAGATTAAAGAAAGTCGTAGAAAATTTGTAAAATACTAAAATACAAGAACGAAATAATCTATTGAATAATGCACAATGAGACAGAGAGAATTTCAAAGTAACAGGAAAATCTAGAAATAAAGTTACTAAATATAATGGTATGGAGACAGAATATATAGATGCTACTCATTGATGAATAAGATTAAAGGTTTACTATCGGTGTGAGAAAATTAAAAGTGGCTGGAATAAAATTCGTATTTCAATAGAAGAAATTGTCTTCAGTGTCAGAAAGAAAGGAGTAAATAAGAGTGGATCAATCATATTAAAACCTTTGACTGATAATCACTCTATACCTCGTGATTTTAATCTATGCTAGCTAAAGAGTACGTGTGGACATTTAATGATGATGTATGTGATGAAATTGATAAGTGGGCTGTCAGCTGGGGAAGTAAAGTTAGTTGGCAACCTTTAATTGAAGAGTTGAAGAAAGGGAGATAAATATTTCATGGAGAAGAAGGCGTATGTATGTTGAAGGTTAGGCGGAGTTAATAGTTAACAAGCTCGCAGCTTCGCGTTGGAAGGCAAAAATGGTGAGAGTGGGTGGTGGTACAGAAATGGGATTATAATGTTAGATGTTAGAAATATTTTGTGAGGCTTATGGGAAAAGTAATTCCTATATGTCTAAGTAAATGAAACGCAAAATGAGAAATGCCACTTATTGCAGTTGTTGTTTAGCCACAAGCCAGGTTTGTTGCGGTCGACTTAAGATCAAAGACGTTCCAACCCTTACCACCTATCTGAGATTTTGTCTTCGAACCCAGTGTATTTAGGAAATTATCTACATTATCCCTTAAATGCTGTTTCAAATAGTAAGATGTGGTTTCATTTTGTATGAGACGGTGCAACCAGGTCGAGATTCCTGTGGCGTAAGATGATCAACTTCAAGATAATTGAATCTATGGTCGTAAACAGCAGAATCCAAGGAAACTCTTCGGTGTAGTCGACAAATAGTAATGCAAATAGTCCAAGCAATGGGATATATTTTGTGTTTCTCAATGGCATTATATTTTCCCAACTTCTGGTACTCAATAGATTTATAGATTGCATCAGGTGACTGGCAATGTGCTGTGATCGTGTTCGCAAAGGTTACAGTTTCATAAATCTTAGAACCTTAATACACTTTACCTCCAGCTGCAATTAACCATTGCGATTTAGCGTAGCTTTTGAGCCACCAAGAGTAGCATTGGCGATTTTAACCCTATCTCCGAATGAAGCTTTTAAAAATGCTTTGAAATATATATTTACGGTGTAAGTGAAAGGATGTAAGGCGATGTTTTTTTTACTTTTTTCAGGCCTTCAGGATTAATAAATGGAAGAAAAGAAATCAACCTTTAAATCCGGGCTTCGCTCGAATGTTTAAGACATTAAAGTGAAAAGTGTGGTGTTCAAACACAGTAAAGAATTAAGTCTGCCATAAAATAAAAAAATAAAAAACTAGCAAGTTCTGTCTGGAAAGCCTCCATACAGTTTCCGTCCATCAGATCTGAACTTGAAAACTGGTCGACCAGAGGTGACAGAATAATCCACTTGCCCGAGGTACTGCACTGTTACAGTGATAAGATGTCATGCAGTTATTAAGCGAAATTGTTAACCAAACAGCCGTAACTACACGATGCAATACTGGAAACGGTATCTAGAATACCATTGGTCATAGGTCGATAAATATATCTGGTAAGCAGATGTACAACGAGCGAATGGATTAGACGATAAAAAGTAAATCATCTTACTTTAAGGTTTATAGTTTAAATTGTAGATTAATTCAAGGTAAAATTAAGAAATTGAAATATTTTGATTGAATTCCTATTTAATTTCTTTCTTGTCCATATAAGGACGATTACTGCACTTCTTTCACATCTCGCATTGGCATAAAATTCTAATAAATAACTGCTCTAATATCAACAGTTTTATATGTCTCGACACGTGTTTTTATGCTTAACTTCCGGTAGGCCTAGGCGAGAAGACTTTTGAGAAAAGATATTCCAGCTGCGACAATTCTAGGCGCAGGTACAACCATAAGGATAAACAGTTTCACTCAGATTAGTTCTGCCAAATTTCTTTCAGAAGTATTCGAAGATGAGTCTACAGAATGCTGCACTGAAGGATTGAACTTGAAGCCGCCTGTTCCCAAAGAGAAATTTCTTAGCACACAGACCAAGCCTATCTCTGTCTAATGCACCAAATCATATTAGGATACTTGTTGTTTTCGAGAAAGTACAAAGTCATTGTACTTTAACAGGAGGTCGCGGCATTCATGCATTTCAAAAGAATATTCATGAAGTGTATTAACATGGAGAGTGCACTAGGGGTGACTTTCTTGAGAGAACTCATATATTTGCGACACTTATTCTTCTTGTCTTGCAGCACTCGGCTGCGAACGTGTTTAATGTATGCCGAAAATTATATTCTGACGAGCTATGTAGCACCATGTTGCCTGAAAATATCGATCGATCCTACACCCATCGATTCTGATTCCAATACCTCAACAGTTGTGTGTGTCAATCCAGTTCATAATAATTATGAAAAGTGAGATGAAAATTCGCACCCCTGTCAAAGATTCACACCCAGCACCGTTTACACGAACACAAGCACTTGGACATTGTCCATTAATCTCAAACACCTACAAAAATATTTCACGGCACGCAGAGGTCTAGATTTCAGAGGTCTACAAAGCAAGCATACACTTACTGACAATATTCCTACAATTCCCCGAAGACCTACCTTTCAAAGAATATTTTTTCGGTTGTGCTGTATCCAGGACGGAAGCCTGTTTCAGCCGTTTCGATTTCGACAATTTTCCTACCTCTACTTTCCAGACATCGAGCACAGATTTTACTGAGGATAATCATCAAGGAGGTTCCTCTATAATTAGAGACCAGTGGAGACGTTTAAGCGTCTTGGGGTTGTATTTACGAGCGATAGGGTGGGGCAGAAAGCCGAATTGAATGCTAGAATTGGAGATACTGGTACAGTACTGCGCCAGCTTCAGTATTCGATGATTATTGGTTGAGAGATTGGTATAAAAAACCGAATTTGCTATGTTCAGTTTATATATATATATATATATATATATATATATATATATAAACACACACATATATATATATATAAGCACATACACACACACACACACACACACACACACATATATATATATATATGCAGAAACATACTCTCACACAGTTTTGCTTACAAATTAAATCCAAACCTAAATAAAGTACCAAGCTATCTAGAACTTACTTGATTATTGGTAAATTTGTGAATACTGCAATCTACAATAAAATCAATACAGCATCCAGGCAAAAATGTTCTTCGATCTTTAGTTCACGTCCGTTTATTACAAAGGTTCGAAGCCCTTCCAAGGAGACTTTGTCAAATCTTATTCTAGTGGCCATTTACATCGACTTCGTAACTAATAAATTAGTATTACTAAGCCAAACACTTCTGTTTAAAAAAAACAAAACAAAAGAAAAAGCTACAAAAATTCGATTATCATTGCTGGTACTCCGTATCGATCCCTTTACATTGGGTGAAGGCTTGTAAATTGTAACGCGCTGGTGATATGATATCACTGGTACTTCACTTTCTTATCCTCCTCTGATGGACATAGTGAAATATAAAGTCGACCTTCCTAGTATTTTGGTTCAGCATTCGTAGGGTGAAACTAAGTTCTTACTCTAATGATTTTTGGTCAGGCCGACATTTTTATTCCTTACCTTCACCATCTTTTGTCAGTTATATATTTTGTAATTATATTCCTTTCTGCTCTTGGCACAAGTCCAGAAACTTTTGGGGAGGAGGCCAGTCCATTAGATCGACCCAATTACGCAACTGGCACTTAACTTACCGGCTTCGAAAGGATGAAAGACCAAGTCGACCTCGGCGGAACATGAACCCAGAACGTAAAGACAGACTTAATGCCGCTAAAATACCGTAAAAATTTAATTAATTATAAAATGAGTTGTTTAACTCCATGTCAGCCCTGATCAAACAGACTTATATATATAGGCGTTTCACCCAACGGTGACCTTTCAGTCTTATTTTTGAAGTACTTTCTCTCATGTACTACATTATCCATTCTTGTCCTTTCTGTAGTTATTTAGCCTCGGGTAAAGTTGATCTAAATTACCTCAGATCAAAGACGCTCCAGTTTTAACGATATTTTCAAGTGTAGTTTATATTTGCGAATACATCTCCAGATAAACACAAAATGCTTTTAATATAGTTGTGTAGGATTTGAGGGAGCTCTAGCTACTGTTATGTCTGAAAACTATAAACGAATTTTTATTGTTTATCTCCGGATCAGCCTTGAATTATCAGACATATCAAAGACACTCCAGTCAAAATTATTCCGCGTTATTTTGTTGATACCGTGTAACAGAACCATATTATTTAATTTGCCCTTCATTAAACTTGTTCGAGGAGCCATTTTACTAACACTGTTCGGTCATGGATGTTAGTTGTTTAATCTCGAATGTCAGATATTTAAGACGTCAGTGCAAAGTTTGAAGAAAATTTACTTGCTATTTCTATTAGTGAAGCGCCAGAGAAGAATCTACAAGGTCGATGCCACTGTATAGTATGCAATATAGCCCGGTGCCAAGTCAGGGTGTTAAACGCAGAGAGTCTTTAGTACAGATTGTCGAATACTTCTTAATAGACGTCTATTGGCAAGAGGCGCTGAGATGAAGTGTCATTTTCGGTCGGGGAACTTCATTAAACGGAACTGTTTTGCTATACTTCGTTGTTTCTAACGTAGACATCGAGTAGACTGCATTCTTTTCAACTGTTGCCAATATTTTCAAATCGATTTGGGATAAAGACAGGAAAAAATGGAACGGGGAGAGAAAGAACAGACACAGAGTATGTTCTTTAAATTGTATCACAGAGAGAGAGAGAGAGAGAGAGGGGGGAACGAGAGAGAGAGAGAGAGAAAAGGGGTGCGAGAGAGTGAGTGAGGGTGAGAGAGACTCATTTAATAATTCTGAGCGATATATAAGATAGAAGTTCTGAAAGATTCATAAACATAAATAAAATGTAAATAGATAGCAGAAATGAGAGAGGGAGAGAAAGAGAGAGATAGAGAGAGGAAGAGAGGGAGAGAGGGTGAGGTGGGAATAAATGAATTGGAAGTCCAAAGTAAGAGTGAAATACGCAGAGAAATGGCGGGGATAGGAATGTAATGATTGAAAGTTTGGAGGAATGAGAAAAATTGGACATTCTGACTTACAGACATGCACACACACACACACACAAACACACACACACACACACACAACACACACACACACACACACACACACACACACACAGATACACATAAATACACGCACACAAAATCAAACACACACGTTTGTAAATGCGCACATTCACACATATCTAAAGAGATATCGATGAAATGCCACAGATATATGTGATGAGAGAGGGAGAGAGGGAGAGGTGATACATTTGAAATCTACAATATCACACGCCAACTCATGTAATGCCAATATTAGACATGACCGAGGTCGGCAAGATGGTAGAATGGTTAGCACGCCAGGCAAAATGTTTAGTGGCATTATTGTCCATCTGTCCGTTCCGAGTTCGAATTCCGCTGAGGTCAATTTACTCTTTCATCCTTTGCCACGGGGAGGGGGGGATCGATAAATTAAGTACTGAGATCGACGTAATCGATTTACCTCCTTCCCCCGGAATCGCGAGCCTTATTCCAAAATATGAAATCAATATCAGGAATGCTCGTGGTGTTAGAAAGTCTGTTGTGTGTCGGTGTATGGAATATGTTAGAGTTTGTGCATCGGTTTTTGCCCTGTGTGCGTTTGCTTTGTTTTGTGTCAGTACTTGTGTTATATGAATCAGTGGTTGTGTTGTTGTTTGTCGATGTTGCGTTCGGTGTAGTTGTGCCACACGTGTGGGTGTTGTGTTTTGAATCTGTCAATATTTGTCGTATGTGCCAATGTTTATGTTGTGTCTGTCAGTCCCCGTGTTGTTGTGTGTGTTGCTAATGTATTTCACAATGATCAAAGCTGTGTGAAGATTAATGAAAAGACATCGAGAAAGGTAAAAAAGTAAAACTGTTTTGTTGGCCGTGATGTTTGTGGCGGCGGAGGAGGAGGAGGTGGTGGTGGGATTTATGTCAAGATATGATTTACGTGTTTGTGATGGTGTGTTTGTGGGATTTGTGTGTAAAGATCTGTTCTGAAAGATAGTCACAGTGGAACCATGTATGTAGTGTGTACACACACACACACGCCCACACACTCAAACACACACATCACACATATAAAAGTATGGTGGGTGATATATATATATATATATATAATATAATATATATATATATATTATATATATATATATAATTATATATATATATATATATATATATATATACATATATACCTACATATTTATATATATATATGCATATATTTATGTGTTTGTGTGTGTATGTGAGTGTGTGTGTATACTCTAAGTACTTTTGATAGGAAAGCAAACCAAAGAGAAAATTCTTAATAAAAAGCTAGAATAAAAAAAATGTAAAAACAATATGTATAAGAATAAACTGGAACACGTGGTGGACGTGGACACGGGATGTAAGAGAAAGGAATGAAATGGAATGAGAGATAAACAAATGTAATTTGTTAAAGTTTAATTAAAAAGTAAGTCAACACGTTAGCAAAACGGTATTCTGAAAAATATGAAATTATTGAAAAATTGAAACACTTCTGTGTACAGCAGTCATATATTATGGAAATTGTGGAATTGTTCTCTTTTTTAGTTTACAAGGTATGTAATATTCATTGCAGACCAGTTACCCTGAATAGATTAGAGATATAGTCACTCATGTAAAGTTAAGACTTATGGACATGTATTTTTGTGTTGGTGTGTGTCTATATGTATATATATATATATATATTATATATATATATATATATATATATATATGTTTGTGGGTGTATACATATGCCTGTGCATATATCATATAATCATAAGTAGATATATGTATATGTATGTAAAAGTGTTCAATAGCTCTTCAACCCGGTTTCATATTTCGTCCATGTAGAATACGTCCATATCCTCAGACGTTCCGGGCTGGAGCGATGACAATCAAAAGATATTTAAAAGGGCTTCTAAGTGAGAATATTTAAACTTTTATTAATATGTTGGAAACTCTGGCTAAGTAGCGACAACAGTTCTTTCCATTACAATGTCCACATAGTAGTATTAGTATTAGTAGTAGTAGTAGTAGTAGTAGTCGGCAATTTGTAGAATTTGGCAATCCTGCAAAGACAGTTTGCATGTGATTCAATAACCAGTGTTGTAGTTTTAGGTTATCAGTTTGCATGCTCATTATTACTGCGAAAATTGTCCAGCTGCGGTGTTCGTGTAGAAGAAATGCTTAATTAATCTTTCAATAAAGCATGTGCCTTTAAGTACGATATACTGCACAGATTACTATTTCAAACTAAAGCTGCTTGTGACGCAAATAATGAATATATATATACATATCAAAGGTGGTTTATACAGGGACGATGCATTGTTAATTACAATCGGCCTAACAAAATCTGCATTAGAAAAAAATAAAAAACACAAATATTAGAAATCTAATCCCTCCTACTACGATATGTTAATCTCGCCCCCTAGCACCCGCAAGCACAACACTCGATATACGAACACTATTACTAACATTACAGCGTTCAACTCTCCATTCACTAGTGATTAATGGTTAAGATTAATTTTTCAAGAGCAGATTGGCACATCCATCTTATTACTTCCATAATAGCTCGATTAGGACTGCTCTTATGGTCGTAGACCTGAGTATGGATGACGAAGTTAGAATTTATGTTCGCATTCTTTTGAGCACCACTGTGTGTTACATATTATTTTGCTCTCACCCACTCTATAAATATATACATATATATAAACATATCTACACACACACACACACATATATATGTATATATATATATATATGTATATATATATATATATATATATATATATATATATATATATATATATATATATACTAAGCAATAAGGGTTTAGCAACGAGTTGCCTTACCACATACCGAATTTAGAAATAGCAGTCAAAGGGTTATAGCTATTTCTTCTACTAGTAGAAGAAATAGCTATAACCCTTTGACTGCTATTTCTAAATTCGGTATGTGGTAAGGCAACTCGTTGCTAAACCCTTATTGCTTAGTATTACTTAAATTTTCCTCGAATGAGGCTTTTACATGCCGAAGACTACTTGGTGTAATTGATAATTTTTCCAAATTAATTAATTTCACCCTTCATTATTACGGATAACTATATATATATATATATATATATATATATATATATATATTATATATATATATTATAACCAAGACAATGGAAGTTAAAAATAAAAAAATCAACAATACAACTCAATGGTTGGTAGCGTTTATTTTTTCATAACTTACATTATTTTGGATTAAAAAATGTGTATATCATTAGTATACATCAGACAATACCTCATGAATATATGTATATATGTATGTGTAATTATATGTTTATATATAAATATGTGTGTTTGTATATATGTATATATATATATATATATATATATATCTATATATATATATATATAATATATATATATATATGTATATATATATATATATATATATATAAACATATATATATATGTATATACATGTATATATACATGTATATATACATGTATATATAATATATATATATATATATATATATATATATATATATATATATATATATATATATATATATATATATATATGCATACATACAGAAATACATATATACACATATAAATACACACATAAATGTGTATGTAATGGTGGTACGTTCGTCGGGATGGCAGTTCACGTGGTCTAATGAATCTAAGTAGGAAGCGGTCGGGCTACTGTTTAACTAGGCGCCTTTCATATTCTTCTGCGGGTCACATTCTTCAGTCGTTGTAATCCAATTATAAAGCAAGCTACTGGTGTTTCTTTCTGCTGATATCTCTTTCTTTCAACAGAGGGAAATTGAAATTCTTGAGCATGAGAAGGAACCCACGCAGTTAATGATGGTTGTGTCTATGTGTGTGTGTGTGTGTGTGTGCGAATATAGAAAAATTATATATTATTTAATCGACAGAAGTTACAAATTGAATAAATGATTCAAGCGCAGAGAGTTTCATGTAGTGGCCCTGATCCCTTTTAAGAATTGCCAATGAGTGTAAATCTTGGTCCATGGATCACTTCGTAATATCAACCAATTAAAAATAAACAATATCTATACATATACATAGACACACACACGCATATACGTATGTATATATGCACGTGTGTATATATATATATGCACACATACATACACATACACACACACATATATGTATATCCAGTATCCTATCCCGTCACCATGATTACACCCCTGTTGTCCTTGGGTCGTAGGATGTGGCCAGCCCAGCAAAATTTTATTCTCCTTGATGATTCCTAGAATATCATTGACTTTCGTCTGATCTCGAATCCAGGCATTAGTTTTCTCGTCCGACAATGTAATACCGGACATGATTCGTTATCTTTTCCGTTGAGCTAAAATCAGGGCGTTCGTGATGCTAGTGTTGAGAGTCCATGTTTCATTGCTTAAAATCACTATTGGCACGATATATTCGTTGAGATTCTTCCTTTTAATTTTCATCGAAGCCTTGAGACTTCTCGTGGGGTTTTCTGCCTCCCTAAAGGTCACCCAGCTTTTCTTCTCTTATTTCCGGGAGGAGGATTCCGTTTTCCGTCACTATCTTCCCTGATAGACGTAGCTGTCTACCTTGTGTACGGTCTTGCTGTTTATGGTGGCAGTTACTGGCAGCAGTAACCTTTTTAAGGTTTATGTTGAAGCCGACAAGTTGGATTTTAGTGTGGAAATCGGCCAGCTAATTCTTCCATTTCCTTAGATGCATGAGAAGTCAAGCAGATATCATCTGCAAAGTCCACGTAGCATAGTTTTTCTATGCCAATGTTGATGCATCACCAATTGGATTTTATTGATGACAGCATCTTGTAGGCGCGATATAAACACTTCGCTGGGCTGTTATCGCCTTCTCTCGCTCCTCCCTGCGGCCCCAGGGGCATTTCGTCCGTCTTTATGTTCTGACTTCTGTGGTTCACTATGACTTTCATCCTTTCAAATCGATAAAATCAAGTACTAGTTGAAACCTGGGGCCAGTGTTATCGGCTTGCACCCTCCTCCACAATTGCTGGCATTGTGCCAGAATTTGAAACCAATATTTTGAGTTCTATCTTCTCATTTTTATTACTAAACTTATATAAATACATTTATACACACGCACAAACACACACACACACACACACACACACAAATACAGACAGACAAACACACACACTCACACAAAAACACACACACAGATACGTATACCGGGCGATAAGGATTAAGGATTCTGTTAAGAGCCTGTTACGATTCTGTTATGATTAAGGATTCTGTTATGAATTCCATGCTCAATAAATTAGCGCATGTCTGGTTGAGTATTCCTCAGACACGCAGACCCTTATGAAAATTCTCAGTCAACACCAGCGTGCCACAGGTACGAAAAGTTTAGTACACCAACAAGCAGCTTGCTATGCTACCGAGTATGTTCTGCTCCCCATAACTTTACATAGCCTAGACACCAAAGACAACCATTAATGTCACATAGTCACATAAATGAATGTTGGTCTGCTATGGATGCACATCTTGCGTAGTTTCGGGGGACAGAAACACAGCCTGGCTGGTTTTATTTTCCTCGACCTACTTCAGCGTAACTGTCTCTTATACTGACGATGTGCATTGAATTCCCAACACTTATGTTTCAACCGTATGTTCGTCGTTCTATATATGCAGAATTTCTTAGCTCCTGATATCTCGTCTACCTCTGATATTCTACTGATATAGACATTTAAAGTATACGTGAGGCTTCACATAGTTTCCATTCCGTTTCCAAATTCATAAAAAGCAAGAAGAAAAAAAAAGTGTTGATCAACTTGTTAGGGTATTTTATTACGCAGTGGTATCGAACCTGAAAACTTGTAGTTGCAAGCGAATATTTTAACTATACAGATATATGTAATAGATATACAACGTAAAGTGATATCGCTTGATTCAGAGACAAACAGGTTTTGTATATTCTTCCAAAACTTCCTGAAATTAGAGAACTATTTTCTTGGCTTCAAATTCGACTCGTATTTCTGATTTCTACTTGATGTTGTTTTCATAAACTATTTTAGTATATTGAATAATTCATAGCTTGGAGAATAAAAACTTATCTGATGGAGTGAATCAATAACAAGATGGCTCCATACAGTGTTGGTCACATGACAAAAGGAATCGTAAATACTGTCTCACGAATGAATAAAATGATTCTGTATTTAAAATATGTTGTATCTCGTTGGTGTGTTTGTTAGTCCAAAAGCAACCTCACTCGAACAGACCAATGATGGAAGGCATTGATTAACATAACAAGCTGTTGAGGTAGATTAGAATGCTAACGGTTCAACCCTCATTATGGCATCGGAGATTCTCTCACGGAGCCGCAAAACGTTTCTGAGGATGTTTCCAGTTGCTTCGAATGCGCTTGCCTCGAATTCTGAAATAAAGCTGAAAGTTGAGGGGGAGTTAACTCCTGATGTCTCTAGAGCCAACACCTGAAGAAAAGAAAAAGAAAAGAAAAACACTGGTGAAACTTGGAGGATGACACTTATTTGCATCACCTATCGTGGCTATTATGTTAAACTGTCGTATGTCCAAATTGGGCCAAATGCGTTCTTTTCTTTCAATATTTAACTTTGCTTGCAGTAGCAGCTCCTTTTGGTCAAACTATCGTATCTCCAGCTGCTTCAGATGCCAAGATATCAAAAATTGTCAAAGTGTAGAACAACGGTTTAGCATTTTTCAAAAGTGTAGTAAGTCCCACATACGACAGTTTTGCAAAAATATTTCTGACTGGAAATTTCGCATGGAGTTACAATTTTATGTACACCCAACAAAGAATTATCGTTAAGCTGGAACCGTTGTTAATGTGAAAAGAAACGGAATGGTGAAACTACTTTTCTGTCTTCTGAAAAAGCAAAATTTTGGACTTACGGCACTTTTGCATAATAGCAACGATACATACATATATACATACATACATTCATACATACATACATACATACATACACACATACATACATACATACATACATACATACATACATACAGATATATACATATACATGTATATATATATATATATATTGAAGTAGATAAATGAATTATCTTATTACGGATAATTCAAATGATAACCGATACCTGGGTAGCAAAAAATTACAACAGAAAAAGCACGGTTGAACAACATCTGATGGTCTGGTCGGTCACGTGATCACGTGATATATATATATATATATATATATATATATATATATATATATATATATATATATATATATACGTACGTGGGCGCACGCGTGTGTGTATGTACAACATTTCATGTCTTGATAATTCGACTGAAGCTAAACAATGTCTGATAGAGTAAATGGAATCAGATCAGGTTGATTTGTCCTTGCATCAATTTGTAATAATGCACTGAAACCTAATATTATTTTGAAAGTATCTAATTCGTACGTTTCAGGTCTTGAGTAATATGGGCTGGGAAATCCCATTATGAAATACCTTCTCCAGTTAATAGACTTGAAAATTTGAAGTATTTCATATTTTGAAATGTATTAAATGCCGAAGAATTGTTGTATTTTAAGCAAAATCTCAAGCGCCCGTATTATATGCTTTCAAAACGTTATTATTTGGTTTGGCTTCATTATTGTAATATATATATATATATATATATATATTAAATTCATTCAGATTACGATGAGCGTAAACTAACAAACGAAATTTGGTTTAGAAGCGTTGAGATATCTTAGAAAGTTAAAGAAGTAATTTGAAATTCTCAAACGCAGGATAATGCTAATAACATAGCATGAACAGGATAAGCTACCCCTATTTTTCAGAAAAAAGTGATAGCGGCCGGCTGATATATGTATGTATATGTATGTATATATATTATATATTATATAGATATATATATTTCCGTGCTAATTGTTAACAAGGGAAAAATACACACATCTATTTATATATATATATGTATGTATGTATGTATGTATATATATATATATATATGTATGTATATATATATATATATATATATATATATATATATATATATATATATATATATACTTTGAGCTTATTGTAAAACTGCATGATAAACAACATTTTTTGTCTGCCCATTAGGGAGTCAGTACAGATTTTTTTTATCTAACCTCTCTTTCTCTCTCTCTCTCTTTCTGCTGACAGTCTTCAACCATCACCATCACTAGTACCACTATCATCCCCACCACAACTGCTATACACACCATTCAGACTTCTGACGCCACCACCCTCAATACCTTTGATTCCCCCTCCACCACCATCACCACTGTTTTTTTTTATATCGTTTACTACCACCGTCATTTCTGACTGCCACGGCTACCATCACCACCACCATCATCACTGTCGTCTCCGCCTCTATCACAACTACAGTTCATACTATTACTAACACCCCATTACCATCTCAACCCTGAGTCTACTACCGCCGTCACCGTCTCACTGCCTACAATTACTCTCACCCCAACATGAGGAATAGTAGAAGTGTCATTGAATACTGGGAGAGGGAGTCGAAGTGTGACACACTGACACAGTAATTCGTTTTAGCATTTATCATATATGTACGTCTGTGTGTGTGTGTGTGTATACACACACAAATATATATACACACAGTGTTTTTATTTTTAGTGGACAGGATTTCTTATTTCCTTTAGGCAGAATGTTTAAACTTTTGGTGGGAGGACTTAGTCGATTAAATCGATCTTATCATTCATCTGGTACTTATTTTATCGACCCCAAAGGCAAGAAACGCACAGTCGACCTCGGCGGAGTTTGGACTCAGAATTTAAATCAGACGGAATGCTGCTAAGTATTTCGCCCGAAGCGCAGAAACTTCTGCCAGCTCTCTGCTTTTTAAAAAGAAAGCTGAAAAGCTAAACAAAAGCTAAAGAAAGAATTGCAATCAATAGAAATTCCAAAAGTGTTTGAAGAATTTCATTCATTCCACTTACCAAAGTGAACTTTATATTTGTGGATTCAATCACAATTCGTTTTGTAATGTTTGTAATGATGGCGGGGAAATACGAAGTTTCTGATACTATCCTCATCAACGGGAGGATAGATTTGTCAAGAGATAAGCTGCAGTCAATAGCAAACAAAAATACGTACACCGACACGCACAGACACAGACACACACACACACACACGCACTCACACACGTATATATATATATGTGTATATAAAGACACATGCATACATTTATTTGCCGTTGTTGTTAGTTGCAGCCGTGTCTGCCCGTGTTGAGCATATTCATAATCTACCACAAGCACCGTCGGTCAAGTGAATGGGGAGTTACAACGTATAGAGGAAAGACAACATCAACTATTGTGGTCATATTCGAAGAAGCAGAGTTTTGGAAGAGTCGTAGATCAAGTGGCAGGCAATGAAGGCAATGAATGGGAAATATCAAGAACTGGTTGGGCAAGTGGGGAATGAGCAACTGAAGAATTCGCGCTTCAAAGGAAGACTTTCGTTTTGGCATCATCAATGCGCTGCAAGTGTACGCGTCATTGCGACGACGACGAGAATGCAATGCTTTCTATACAAAAATCAAACCACATTGTTAGGAGAATGTAGGACAGTTCTCATATAAAAATTTAGGAGGAGATTTGAAGGACATTCCAATGTTATTTCAAGACGGCCATTGACCACAGAGAAGACCTTTCAATATATTTGTATATCTGGCGTCTGTGTATAGCAAGAAACCATCCAGAGTTTCAACGAAGCCATATTAACGGTAATGAAGTATCTCCATAACGTGAACCAGATTAATTTCATGTCTGATATTTAGACTTCTTTTGTTAGACTCCGTCAGTAACTATTTAGTCAAGCTGTCTCGGTAATAGAGTAAGACTACCAAACTTCCAAACGTGAGGTAATGAAGTGAACGTAATTGTTAACTAATTAAACATAACTCCAACGGAAACTCATTAGCATTAAAAAAAAAAACAATTCTCAGAAGGAACAAGGAAGAAACCTCTTAACATTTCATTCAACCTTAAACGGAAATATTGCAGCCGGAAGAATGAGCAGGATTTTTGACGGCCAGGATAATTTCACCCACTTTTTGGTTTTATAGTCCAATCTCACTTCTTTGTATATCTTAGATACTGTCCAATGGATCTTTCCTTTCCTAAAATGGTGTCGGAATCGGTGGCTGATAGACAAGTCTGAACTGATTTACTTCGTTTCAATTCAGTAGCTGTTGGTTATGAGTAGCTCTTGGTATGAAGTTGTAGTAAGCGTGAGTAGTGTTTTGTGTGTGTGTGTGTGTGTGTGTGTGTGGTTGTGTGCGCGCGCGCACGTCTTTGTACTTGTATTAACCCCAATTCCGCCTAACATTCGGTGTTGGTTTGTTTACGTTCTCCAAATTTTGTAGTTCTGCTAAACGGAACGATAGAATGAGTACTAAGGTTTTAAAAATTATTAGTGGGGTAAATTTGTTCGACTAAGCCCTTCAAGGAGATGCTCCAGCATGGCCACGATCCAAAGACTGAAACAATTTAAAGATAGAAACAAAAAACATTTAAATACCACTTTCGACTCTCAAATCCAATTTGATCGGAGTTGCCTTTACTTTTCACAATGCTGCACTCGAAGAAATTGGTAAAAGAAAGCGATTTCATTGATTCTACAATTTGCTTACATATTTGTTGAGTTGAACTCTGACCTAGATGGCGGTGCCCTAGTTGCGATGACATTCGACAAATGTGTCGTGGCAGAGTTTTCAATAAGTTTTCATTCCTGCCATTTAGTTTCCCGTAATTTTACTTTCCTGGTCAATACGATTTTGGCCCCCGGTGATCAGCGAATAAGTCATGCACCAAAATAATGTATCCAGCTGTGACACGAGAACACAGTAAGTGCTTCTCTAAACTATTGATTATGACAAAGGTTTCATCCTGATTTTAATACAAGAGTAAGTACCACGAGTTGTACCTTGTTACATATGTTTTCCTATTTATCTATGAGGAGAACTTGAACTCAATGCAGGAAGATCACAAATAGGTAGTGGTACATAATGATTTCTTACATTGAATAATAATAATTTTTTTTTGCCAATTCAAAACTAGTTTAACTCGGGTAATCGATACTTAAATGTCTGTTTCACAAAAAGTGATAACGCTAAAAAATACGCCGATTCTTTAATCTAAACGAATCGAGAGAAATCTGTGAATGATTTATTGATGTTACGTTCTTGGATTTATTTTTAAAAACGAAGGGAAATACAAAAGTACGGCAGGAGCTTCATATTTTCGACAATTTGCTTCTACTCATTCTTTACCAGTTTTTAGACAAAGAATCTGAAGGATAAGAATAAAAATATTGATGATCAATAAACAGTTGTGAAGGTTCCACAGATAAAATGATATTTTCTTGTGAGAGTCTGAATAGATTTGAAAAAAAAAATGTTAACACGTCAAGCTGTGAACGATGCAATTGCTTTGTATTGGTTCAAAACATTCTTAATGATACTTCTTTAATAATAATAGTTTATGTTGCAAGAACGTGGACAACAATTTGGAAGGAAGGGTGTTTAGTGTATATCATTGGCCCCAGTGCTTTAGTAGAACTTTAAGAAATAGCTCTGAATTCACAAGTGACCCTACCCAATTAGATATATACGACTATGTCTGAGACTATCACAAGTTCATACTGTACCCTATAATTGACGAGGTACCAAAGATCAATACTCTCTCCAGCATCTTTTATTGTGACGCTTGTGTCTCACGGCCACAATTATTGAGGAACGAACAAGTGTGTCAGTCGGTTGCTTTTCCTTTATCCTTGTTTTTCAATAATATGCATACAGTCCATCGTAGTCCTTGCTCCGTCGATGGAGGAGATGTCCTACACTTTCGTTACTGGACATACGTCCAGTTGTTTCAAGTGCATAAGGACGACATTCCATTTATCGAAGGAAAACTATGACAATGTCCTTATCTTGCCAGTTCTTGAAGCAAGCTGTTAGTATTCTGTTAGTATACAAAACCCATAGTCTTTTCTGCCCTGGAAACAAGTCAGATTTCCTTTGGTTAATAATGCTAGTGAAACTAATATTATTGTAGTACACATTGTAAGTATATATAGGCGTATATATTGTTTACATTTAGAATACAAAATATGTTTCTTCATGTCAGAATACTTGTTAGGTTTGCTTTATCAATGCGGTTAATTTCGCTTTTTCTGTTGTAATTTAAAAATTCCATATTGATATTTTCGCCAGTTTTTTTTTCTTTGGGAGTATGATCAATGCTAACTATTAACATTTGACAACTGCCTCTCCTGCAACACTATCAGAATCTTAAAGATGCGAGAAAAATATAAATTGAAAGAATTTAAATCACAAAAAGAAATGCATATTGTTAACCAAGAAGTAATGGGGAAAAGATACCGCAGTTTCAGAAATCCTTTGGTTCCAAAGAACAACAACAACAACTCCAAGCAAAATAATAATAATAATTATAAAAATATTATAATGATAATAATGATAATGACAAGAATACGAAGATTTGAGAAGAGAAACCTCCCAGGGAAAATGTTTGGAGTGATGAAGACATGTAATAAAAATTTAGACTGCATTCGACGCACAGACGGATCCAACCAAAATTTACCAGAACTGGCATGGGAAGACATCACAAAAGCAGACCTAAGGATGACACTCACAAAGGCTCATAAGTAGAAATCCACTGGTTATGATAGAGTGCCAGATTTCTGGTTCGCATCGCTCCCGTGCGCAGGCGAAAAGTTAGTTCAGTTATTCAATGAAATTATGAGAGATCTTAAGGAAAATCCTGATTGTTTAGCAACAGGAATTACTCATCTACTTCCAAAGAATAATGAAATTTCTCCAAAACTATCGGCCCATAACATGTCTATCTGCCACGTATAACATTTTAACATCCATCCTCGTGGAGGAATCATACAAATTTATGGAATAGAACCATTTTTTGCCACTGAACAAAGAGTGTGCCGACGAGGTTCATGTAGATGCAAAAACCAACTCTTGATCAATCACTTGGTCTTTGAGAACTGTCATAACAAACGCAGAAATGTCAGTTCTGCAAGGATTCATTAAAAAATGGACTTTGACAGCATACCGCATTCATGGATCTTGAAATCGCTGGATATCTTCAAAATATCTCCTGTGATTTCAAACTTCCTGAAGCACAACACGTTAGTGTGGAATACGAATCTCCAATTATACCACTTTAATGGGCGTACTCACCACAAAAAATATTAATATCATCCGCGGCATTTTCCTATGTGACTCATGGCCCCAATACTTCCTACAAGTGAACTTGACAGAACAAGGTATGGGTATAGAATTGGCCACAAGAAAGAGAATAAGTCATCTATTTTATATGGATGACTTAAAACTCTATGGCAAAGGCGATAATGAGCTTGAAGGTTTATTGCCTGCGAAAGCATTCAGTGGTGACATCGGGATGGAATTTGGTCTTTGAAATTGAAGACCTCACATTCAGTGGTGTTATATGTTGACACAATCATAAAACAACTGGAGCAGGAACAAACTTAGAAATACCTCGAAATAAATGAGGGATCTGGCATTCAACATGCAAACATGTAAGAGAAGATCAGAACGGAATGTTACAGGAGAGATCGAACCGTCCCCAAATCCGACTTAAATGTACGTAGCAAGGTGTTAGCTATAAATTCTTTCGCAGTTCCAGTTGTTATCTATAGTTCCAATGTATTGAACTGGAATATGAGTGAATTAAGATTTACAGGAAAATCTGTAAGCTAATGCTTTGCAATAAAATGCAAAACCACCAGAATTGGAAAGGCGAAATATTTTGAAACATCTAAAGACTGGATGCTAAAACTCGTTGAAAACAACGAGAGACATAAGAAGCTTCATTCTGTCATGAAGGAGCGCAAAAGTTCTATTAACGAGTCCATGCATAATATCCAGATTGAACAGCATGATGTAAGTGCAGCAACTGTTGTTGCAGAGAAGGTGAAGTCAATGGTAAAGCAAAAAGCGTTTGAACAATTGGCTGAGAGCGAACGCTTTATCTTGGCTGCCCAAGATCAAAGCTTAATGATCCAGAACTATCAACCCAACGGGACGAAGAATGGAGCAGACCCAAGTGCCGATACTGCAACGATGAAATTGAAACAGTGGACCACCTAATCTCTGGGTGTAAGGTTTTAGCAGCAGTAGAGAATAAATTCAGACATGACAGAGCTGGCCAATATCTACACTGGATATGTCGGCATTATAAAATAAAAATTGCTGACTATAAGCATCATCCTGAGGCTGTAACTGAAGGAGAAACTATATCGATTCTTTGGGACTTTCCAGTATGTACAGAGCGGACCGTCAAAGCTAATAAATCAGATATTGTTGTGAAAGACCAAAACAATAAACTCTTTATCGATTGACATAAGCATACCCTGTGATCATAATATTTCAGCAAAAGAATTTCATAAGCTCAGAAAATATAAAGATTTTCTGATTGAAATCGAAAAAATGTGACATCGCAAGACGGTTACTGTACCAGTGGTTGTAGGAGCACTTGAAATGATCAAAAAGGGAACAGAAAATTGAAAAAGAAAGGACATATGCATAGCATACAAAGGTGAGAAAAATGGCGGGGAAGATGATAGTGATGTGGCCCTCCTGATACAGGAACGCCTTTCGGGATAATTGAGAAACCCCACTGTCCGAGAATTCTCTGAAACCCTAGGTGCAAGTGCCCTCTCCAATTCCTTCTCTCGGACTCACATGTCTACACCATCCACTTTTGCCATTTTCGCAACTTTCACCCATCTTTCAATAAACTCACCCAAGGACAGCACTTCCTTCCCCATCTTCAGTTTCCTTTTCAAGTTTCACTTGAAGAAGTCAATCAGAGCTTTACCGGAGAGGAATGTATCTGTCCTCAGGCCTTTCAGCCTTGTCCACCAAACAACCTCTTTCGCTACAGCCACCAGGCAAAGGAAAACTGCCTTGCCTGCCCAATGATAATGATGATGATGATGATGATGATGATGATGATGATGATGATAATAATAATAATAATAATAATAATAATAATAATAATAATAATAATAATAATAAACATTGTTTTGTCTTGGTATAAAAGATGGGCTACAGCAAATATTCTGCTCAATACCACAGATTTGCTTGTCAGTTGTTTAACCTTAACCAGTTGAGCATGTCCCTGGTGGCTGACGATAGGTGCATCTCTGATCACGAGCAGAAGTAGTGGGGGAGCATCATAGCCATGTGTTGAGAGGGATTCTTTGGGGTTTGGATAATTCACCTTTGGAAACATGGGTGGTTCGTTCAACATCCTTAAACAACTCTTATTCAGGGACCTTTTGAGCGGGATGGGCTACTCAACCTGAAGAAAATTCTAACTGGGTCCCACCTGCAAGGTCATGTGCTGTTTATCTTGATATGAGATCACCATGTCGCGCACATATGGTTGTGATGCATGTGCCTGGTGTGCCCTTATCAGACGAGTAGTCATGATGGGTATACTGGGCTTCGTATATTTTACCCCAGTGTCACTTTGATGGCATGCACTGCTCTCTCACTCAATAATAATAATAATAATAATAGCCTAGTCTGCTGACATTTTCCATCATACCCAGCAAAAAATCCTGAGAGATTTCACCAAATAATAATAATATTGATAATGACAATGAAAGACTTCTTTAGATTAACTAAACCTCAGTAATATTCATAAAAAAAGCGAAATACGTTCAATAAACAGCAAACGCAGATGATAATTATTTATAATGTAGGAAGAGAGAAAGAACAAGCGACAACGTCGGCCACAGCAATTGATTTGCACCTATTTTATCGATCCCAGGACGATGAACGGTGGAGCTGAACTCAGCGGAATTCGAACTTCGAAACTTGAAACGCTCGAGGAAATACCACAGGGTCTTTTATCAGATACTAACGATTCTTGCAATCCATACCTTCATCTCATTAAATTATTGATTGCTTTTCCGCAGGCACAGCGCCAAATTAGATAGGTGATGAGTGTAATTGATGAAATCAATTACCCCTCTTCCCCAATACCGCAAGCGTCTATACAGCAAAGATGAAAGGCATAGCCAATTATTAGGTATTTGAATTTAGGAGGAAGTCAATTTATAATAGAAGTGTATGTCCATCGTCGAATACAGGGTTCGCATTAATAAAAGGTTTAAAGCTTGGAATAGAAGAAGAATGAAATGTCGGTGCCATTCTTATTAAGCCGCACAATTTATTCTACGCCAACGTCGTCCGTGATTAATAACGCCTGCAATCCAACAGGTGAAGTCTTTTCGTGGTGGCATGACCTGCGAGAGATCGCAGTCACTCTTCTTTCGAATCGTAAGCTGCCTTCTTAAAAGAAGTAACGATGTCTTGGGCAGTAATAGAAATCTCTTCAATGATGGTTGGATTGGGTTTTGTTAAAATTTTATTTTATTTTATGTTATTCTATTCTATTTTATTTTTATTGATTCTAAGCTTGTTCTACCAGGTTGTCTTGTGGGGAAAGTCTCGTAGTAAGAGCAACGTTACTACTACTACTACTACTACTACTACAACAACAACAACAACTACTACTCCTGCTGCTATTGCTCCTGCTACTGTAAATGCTATTAATGCTACTCGTGCCGACCAAATACTTATGAGTTAATTTGATAGACGGAAACGGAAAGAAGCGCGTCGTATATATATATACATATATATATATGTGTGTGTGTGTGTGTATGTGTGTGTGTGTGTGTGTGTGTGAGTGAGTGTGTGTGTGCGTGTGTGTGTGTGTGTGTGCATGTGTGTGCGCGTGTGTTCTTTTGTGTGTGTCTTCATGCCTATGTTTCTCCCCGCCACCACCGTTTGACAACCAGTGTTGGTGTGCTTAACTTAGCTGTTCGACCTAAGAGACCGATAGAATACGTACCAGGCTTAACGATACAATAAGTCCTGGTGTCGTCGATTCGACCAAAAGATTCTTCAAGGTGGCGCCCCAGTATGGTCACAGTCTAATGATTGAAACAAGTAAAAGATAAAAGATTTATATGTGTGTATGTGTCAGTGCGTGTACGTGTTGTGTGTGTGTATAGGTGTGTTGGATAATGCACGCACACACGCACACACACACACACACACACACACACACCACACACACACATACACACACATACACACATACGAATGTATGTATTATCCAACACACGTACACAATCTACGTGTTTTGTTTGTTCGTCAGTCGGCCGCGATTTGACGCGGCGGAGCTGACTCTCTCGAAGTGCCGCGCGTTAAAACACCTGAAAGTCATATTTATAGACAGCTGAGACAACTCCGCTCCCGTCTACATCGTTCGGGCATCACAGTTGTTACACCATTTTTAATATAGTCATAGAGAGGCACATGCAATTTGCCTCTGCTTCGGTTCATGTACGCGATGTTGTTAAATCACAAAAATGGAGAAACATCGATGCCCATCCCTCCTAAATGGGACTTGGAGTTAGTCGTCTAACCTGTCCATGACTGTGACTTTCAGCTGTTTTAAAACCCGGCGCTTTGTGAGAGTCATCTCTACCGCGTCAAATCGCAGCCGACCGGCGAACAAGCAAAGCATATACGTTGTGTGCGTGTGTTGGATAATGTTAACAACACACGCCTTGCTTCTAATTCATATTTGAAAATATGTATGTATGTATGTATGTATGAGATATATATTTATATATATGTGTATGCATACATGCATATATAAATATCTGTATGTATATGACGTGAGTGCACACACAGACAGATACACGCACACGCACACGCACACACACCGAATACACACATACAACTGTATGTTTACTAATGTGAAAACATCTCAATATAAAAGAATGGTTGGTCACGGTTGGAATGCTTTCAAGTCTATTAATGTCCCTATGAATTAATAATTTGTTTCCTTGCTGACCTGACCAATGAAATTTGCATATTTTAGCGCATGCGCAGCGAACAAGGTGAATCGAACTGTTTTGTTTTGACTATTTTGAAATTTCTCTTTCGGACTATAAAATATAAAATGGCAAACAACAGAGGCGGACAACTTTCCATTTTTCCTTCTCGTCTCGCTCTTTGCATATTAATATATCGTTTCACTCTCTATTAAGGGGAACCCTCGATTTGGCCCAACTCCAAACGATATTCTATATTATCTGTCCGTCTGACCTTACACGACTGTTGTCTCAAAAATATTAAAACTTAATTTATTTTGTTGTAGTGAAAAAATTTGGTTGCTAGGGGTTACGTAGTTTTAGACGTTCGGAATTATTCGATGTAAGTAATTTCGTTATAACAAGACACTTTGTTTTTTCAATAGGATTATACCCAGGATTGAAACAAATTTCACGTCATTGATGACATTGGAGACTTCGTTATTATTTTTGTTAATCTTTAGGATCTCTCTCTCTCTCTCTCTCTCTCTCTCTCTCTCTCTCTCTTTCTCAGACATACGCACACACATACACACACAGACACAGGCACAGACACACTCACACACACAAAAATACACACATATACACACAACTTTCTCACATACACACACAGAGAACACATGCGCACATATAGAAGATACTCGACCCTTTTGGCGGGGAGAATCAATATCGGAGACTTGGCTGAATGAGGACGAAACCTGTCAAATGTTGAGAAGGTTATGGCCATCCATCATCTTGCATATGTCTACTTGCATCACTATGTGTCTTACATGTGTGTGTAAACCTACTTGAGATAAGTATTTTCTTTTCAGAGCTGTTTTGCTTGTGATCACAGGTCATCTTTATTTTTCTCGTTTCTGCTTGAACGGCCTCTGATATAGTGGACCTGACACTCATGGCAACCCAATGAGGCTTACAATAAAAAAATTATATTTAGGTACATCTTACACCCCCATTTCATCTGTTTTCCCACCCTATGTGAAGCTTTACTGGTGCCACGAGCAGATAGTAGAACTTTGGTTGCGATGTTTGAGGCATGATACGCATTGATAACAGCTATGCAGTTTTCTCGCTTGCGATGTCCCAGAAGAAGGGCCGTAGAAACAAGAATATTCACGGTTCTCAAGGAAGCCATGCAGCCGCAGTTTACATTGCAATGCGTGTGTAGGAACATATATATATAGAGAGAGACAAGGTGGGTGCTGAGAAGTTCCTGGCTTTGGGTAACAGAAAATACAGGAGGATCAGTTACTTATGATTTTATTCAACATATTCCCCTCTCAGATTCACACACTTAATGCAGCGGTCTTTCAGTTTTTCTAAGATCTGTGAAAGAACTCGGAAGGTCGGGCCACCAACTGGACTTTTCACAATACCCTTAAAGCCAGGAGCTTTTCAGCGTCCCATCATATTTACATATATCAAATCTCAAACAAACCTCACAAACTTTTACTCACAGTTTCACGTTACCGTTCATCAGACACTTGCGATCATAGAGTACAACATAATCACAAAAGTTCGACGAACGCGAAAGCGAAACTCCGAGTAACAGTTTATGAAGACATTTTCAGCTTTAATAAAAGC
>NC_043009.1:70993400-71000900 GCF_006345805.1 Octopus sinensis | reverse complement strand
TATTTATACGAGGACTTAGTCTCGTTGAAAGTATTATTGGAATATGTCTGCCGATTGATGAGTGACAGGGGAGGTAATCAATGCAGTTATTAGATTATTTGGAAGTATCACAAAAAAGTTCTATAGATGATGAATCTGTGTTGGATGTGAGTTCGGATATTTCAGTTCCTAAATCATTCGTGTTATTCCTTCTTCTTTTTGACATTGCGACTACCTCCAGAGTACTGCATTGGGTATCAAGAAATGTCAAGGACTTTGTCGGCATTATGCAGACATCGGACAGAAAGGGATCGAGATGACGTTGAATTTCCTTTACCTCTGTTGTACTCAAAATGAAGACCAGTTGAGATACGTGTGGTTTTACTACTTTGTGAAGTTTGGTTAACGCTGGAGTAGCTTCGGCCAAGCAATCAGTGATGATAGAGGATAAACTATCGATATTGCTTTCGTCCAACTTCCAATCACTGAGAGAGACTTGTATACATTTAAACTTTTACATTAATACCAAAAACAAAACCTGAAGTGATCTTCATGTGCTCTCTTATCAAAGTGCAGTTGCCGATGATTACAATACGGTTGACATAAAACAAGGCTCGAAGGAGAGCATATGATTATCTAGGCATGTGATATATATCTGATATCATACTATCTTATCGACAGAATATATCGTATCTACTATTCCATCGGATTACTGTCAATCGTTCAGACAATGTCTAACAGCGTGTAAGGCTGCCTACTTCCGATATTCCCTGGCAAAGCCCAGCTGATTTGGTTTAGTAATTTAGTCGGAAGTTTAGTTTTGATATTTTGAATTAGAATTTAGGTTACTAGTCGTCTGTTTTACCTACAGAGATGGGTCTTAATATATCGCCCTGTTTACGCACGTACACAGCGTCCCAGAATAGAACGCGTCACAGCCATTCCGCAAGTAAGATGTTAAATTGTATTGTACCTGATCCATTATGTTTTTGATCAAGTGTTTCAGATGGCCTACTACGACATCGACAGGGCCTCGAGGAAATTCAGATTTGATAGCATTCAGACAGTTTTGAAAGCCAAGAATTCTGTCGGGTATAACAAACCAGTGTAAACGGACGGTGGTGTGATAAATCGTTGCTTCTTGAGTAATTCGTTGCAGGCTTCATCCAAGAAATCTGATATTATCCTCCTATCTTCTCCGTCTATGTCAGCAATGTTGATCACTACTCCTTACGTGGACTTCAACTTGCTAAAATCTGATGCAAAACCACTTGCAGTGTTATTGGTATATATCATTTCCTATGTGTTCTAGAGTTTTTACTCCCAGTATGCTTATTGAGTGCCCCGAATATGAAGCAGGTAAAATTACATTTATATTCCTTTTGATGGTAGATATTACTATCACAGCTCGAAGTCCTCTTAGAATTTAGGAACTTTCCATCATAGATTTGGAACCGAAAATATCTAGATCCTCATGGTCATTTGTGAGAATACAATATGCTAAGCGTCTACAAGCGCGGTGCGACCACATTGGCAATATAAAGAAACAGTCAAGGCGATAGAATGGTTACCACGCCGGCCGATATACCAAGCAGCGCTTCTTCCGACTTTATGTTCTGAGTTCAAATTCTGCTGAGGTCAACTTTGCCTTTCGAGGTCGATAAAATAAGTACCAGTTGAGCACTGGAGTCGACGTAATCGACTTAGCCCTTCCCACCGAAATTTCTGTCCTTGTGCCAAAATTCGAAACTAATCGAAGGATACAATACTTAGGTTTCAACCTATGCAGTTCTGGTTATAACAACGGAAAGTAATATTTTTTATACAACATAAATAAATATGTATGAAGCTACTTTTCAAAAACTAAACAAAAAAATTATATATATATATATATATATTGGCAATGATATCAAAACTGTACATTATGTATTCCCATTCACATCACATCACGTGTTGTGTGTGTGTGTGTGTGTGTGTGTGTATTTGTGGCTGTGTGTTTGTGTGTGTGTGCTTGTGTGTGTGTGCGTGCGTGCGTGTGCGTGTAGATGATTTTTTTGCTTCGGTCATATCTTAATTTCTATCTCTAGATTAGTCAACTTGTTGTATAAATCCAAGGACAATGAACGGTTAATATCGGAATGTTTATCAACTGTAAATAGGTATTTATGTTATATCAATCTCTTTATCTATCCCTCACACTCCATACTCTCCACTCTTCCTCTCTCCCCACCGCGCTTTCTCATCCATTCTCTCCTAAAATACTTAAATCAATAAATAATATTGAGTCTGTCATTTATTTCGCCATCACTTATTTTTTTTATTGATAATTCTTACTGAGCCATTATCAAATCATCGATAGTTGCTTTTTTTATTATATTTCTTTAATTTAATATTATTGGCAAAGAATACAGATTCTATGCATTTATATATGTCTAAAACAATACATTTATTTAAGTCCTCTAATAATTTAAGCGGCCAGACAAGTAATAGACGAACATTTATTTTTAGTGTTGTTCCCGCTGTCTATGACTAAATAAAACCTTATCTCGAATCAACGAGGAAGTCTTTATGTAGTCGCTTGACTTGCTGAAAGTAACGACCAAAGTCTCACTCATATGACACCTCGGTATTTGTAAACGACTGGCACATTTTGGAAAATCAATCCCAGATGCGCACTGGAAGTTGGAACAGATAGCAACTAGAAAGCCTTACATTATTTCTCTTCTTGCTCCTCCTCCTCCTCCTCCTCCTCCTCCTTCTCCTCCTCCTCCACTCTCTCTCATTTCTGTGGGTATATGTATGTATGTATGTATGTGTGCATGTATGTATGTATGTATGCATGTATGTATGTATGTATGTATGTATGTATGTATGTATGCATGTATGTATGTATGCATGTATGTATGTATGCATGTATGTATGTATGTATGTATGTATGTATGTATGTATGCATGTATGTATTTATGAATGTAAGTATGTATGTATGTATGTATGTATGTATGTATGCATGTATGCATGTATGTATGTATGTATGCATGTATGCATGTATGTATGTATGTATGCATGTAGGTATGTATGTATGTATGTATGTATGCATGTATGTATGTATGTATGTATGTATGTATGTATGAATGTATGTATGTATGCATGTATGTATGTATGTATGTATGTATGTATGTATGCATGTATGTATGTATGTATGTATGTATGTATGTATGCATGTATGTATTTATGAATGTATGTATGTATGTATGTATGTATGTATGCATGTATGTATTTATGTATGTATGCATGTATGTATGTATGTATGTATGTATGTATGTATGTATGTATGTATGTATGTATGCATGTACGTATGTGTGTATGTATTTATGAATGTATGTATGTATGTATGCATGTATGTATGTATGTATGTATGTATGTATGTATGTATGTATGTATGTATGTATGCATGTACGTATGTGTGTATGTATTTATGAATGTATGTATGTATGTATGTATGTATGTATGTATGTATGTATGTATGTATGTATGTATGCATGTATGTATGTATGTATGTATGTATGCATGTATGTATTTATGAATGTATGTATGTATGTATGTATGTATGTATGTATGTATGTATGTAAGTATGTATGTATGTAAGTATGTATGTATGCCAAAGTGTCACTTATAAATTCCCACCTAATAAATTGTATGTTTTACATGTCAGTTGCGCTTAGTTCTTGCGTATCAGATTAAGTAAAATATTTTTACGATCCTGATGTACAAAAGGATCCTTTTGATTAAACCACGGGTCTGATACAGGCTTGTCAAATGTATTTTGATGAAAGTACCAGATTTAGCAAAATAAACGTACCAAATTTTGCTCAAAGTGTACCAAAATTTAAAATTTTAATATTTCGCCTATAAATCAAGTGAAATACTTAATATATATTATTTATAATATACAGGGCTTTATTTTAAAGGGACCTACACATATTTAATATATTTATTTTATAATCAGGATGTTGCATCGTCAACAGGGTGAGGTTCTTCTTTGTACCAATGTCCTTGTCCGTCTTTTAATTTAGCACAAAGCTCTGCGTCGGGTGTATAAATTGTGCAGTTTACATCATGAAGACTTTTTGAATGTAGCCGAGCATTAATTGTTTTCGTATGCAGTTAGAACTATTCTTGACTTTGATGTTATTTAGAACTGAAAATATTCTCTCAGCGGAAGAATGTGGTAACGATAGGAGCTGAAACATAAAGCATGATGACACCGGGTAAAGAGCTCCATTTCCACATTTTTCCTCAGAGATTTTATACCAATAATCTTTTGGTTTGGTAGTTTCAGTCATGTCATTGTTATCTTGAAGTTTAAGTTCTCTCCATTCCTTACTAAGAGTTTCATCCTGACTCTCCTGAACAATATTTGGAAATTCGCATGCCAGAGGAACAATTGAACTCGGACCATTGCAGTCACGATTACTAACTGAGTCTAGTACCTCTAGAAACTTCAGATTACGGAAGAAACGCTGAAAAATCCCTTCCCAAGACGCACATAAACATTAAATGTTTTTACATGAAATTCTTTCAGTTCAATTGTATTAATAGATGAAGCTTTCTTCTTGTAGATGCTTTCAACTTTTGCTCCTCTCTAAATTTCAGTTATGGGCAGATACATTGATGCATCATTGATGTTAATTTCTTGTAGCTCTTATTTTGTTCACAATTTCTTTTTTAACATAATTGCCAGTATTCCCTTAACAGTACATGTAATAGATTTGTGTAGTTTGTGCATTCTATAGCTTTCTGATTGGAAATATAAGTTCAACTTAATAATATCTGGCAAAATATATGCTAAAAATGCATAATACATCTCTGTGATTGGATTTGTTAATGGGTTCAGCATATCTGACGGTGCACTGTTGTTATCTTCAATAACAGCAGTAGTAGTAGTTCTAGTATTGCAACTTATATGTAATAATTTATGAAGATTTATTTGAGTAAATGCCTGAAATTCTTCATGTTACTGCAGTCTCTTTGGGCTATTTGAGAGGAATGAATATATGCTTCTAGCAAGTTCTTCTAAATATGAAGGTAATTCTGAACATGCTTTGATGCACAGATATGCATAGAGTGACTGACGCGACCCTGAATAAAGGGAGAGGGAACTTTGTTCTTTAGTGATGCCTGCACACCTCCCTTCTGTCCCATCATTACTCTAGCATTGTCACTGGCAAAGCCTATCAAATTTTCAAAAGGAATATCATGTAAGGTGAAGAATCTTTCAATAGAGGACAAAATTCCAAAAGAATTAAATAATTATCAATAATTTGTTTTGAGTGTTACAATCATAAAAATCTTGCTAGCAGAACAAACCTTTTTTCTTTTGTATTTACATCAGTAGTTCCATCAACAATTAATGAAAACTTGCACTCTTTTAACTGTTTAACGGGGTTTTCAAAGTCAAAAGGGCCTTGAACACAAAAAAAAACTCTCAGCAAAATAAGCTGAGCGTTTTCACCAAATAATAACAATAATAATAATAATAATAATAATAATAATAATAATAATAATAATAATAATAATAATAATAATAATAATAATAATAATAATAATAATAATAATAATAATAATAATAATAATATTAATAATAATAATAATAATCAGAAGAAGAAGAAGAAGAAGAAGAAGAAAAAGAAGAAAAAATTGGTGTGTTTATTTTAATGGCCAACCAAAGTATACAATGCGATTCTCTGCCCAGGTGTTACAAAGATACTCGGCAAAAATGGAAACAGAATTGAAAGGAGATGAGAATAAGACTACTACTACTACTACTACTACTACTACTACTACTACTACTACTACTACTACTACTACTACTACTACTAATAATAATAATAATAATAACAATATTAATAATGATTGGAAGTGCTATCATGTACATTAGTTTGTCTTGGTATAAAAGATGGGTTACAGCAAATATTCTGCTCAATACCACAGATTTGCTTGTCAGTTGTTTGACTGTAACAAGTTGAGCATGTCCCTTAGTGGATAACGACATGTGCATCTCTGATCGCGAGTAGAACTAGTAGAGGAGCGTCATAACCATGTGTTGAGAGGAATTCCTGTTGTGGTTACAAATGAAGGAATTTCCGAGCGTTTGTCAACCGAAAAACTTGTATATCTGTATTGCAGGGGAAATACGTTTATAAATAAACACGGGTGTTTTGTATCTAAGGATGAATTCATTGATTCTTAAAAGATACGTTCCAACGTATTCGTCTGCCGACGTCTGAAACTTCCCTGGGTTTCTTGTATAGAGTTCGTAGATGACATTGGTGTGTTCGTGGTTGAACAGACAAATAAGCAATACGAGAATTCTTGACCTTGCAAAGGCGTGAAGCCTCACTTCTTTACTTTATCCATAAAATCTGCAGCGCCTTCATCTTTCATTCTTTATACAGTCCTCCTACCTCTCTCTCTCTCCCTCTCTTAATGTTTTTTCTTTCTCTCCCCTCTTAATGTTTTCTTTCCTTCTTTCTCTCCTCTCTTAATGTTTTTTCTTTCTCTCCCCTCTTAATGTTTTCTTTCCTTCTTTCTCTCCCTCTCTTAATGCTTTCTTTCTCTCGTTCCCTCTGTCTTTGCCTCTCCACATCTCCCTTCGTTTACAATATTCTAACCTGTCTGACTTCAGCATTTGAATACAATAACATGAATTCCAAACTGATCTTTTCACTTTTAAGAGAAAAAGCCTCTTTCACCGCCAGAGTATGGTGTTCTTAGCCAGTGCAGTGATGTTCTTTCCGTTTCTTCTGGCTCCTAAAAAATATGATTACATATATATATATAACGATGGAGCATAATAATTGTTGTTTTACACTATAACGAGTTTAAAAGTTACGTTCACTCATTGAAGTAACAAGTAATTCTCTATTAGCTTGTTCGGACCTGCAAGATATAACAGCCAATCCTACGACAAATCCCAAACTTTTACATCTTGGAAAGGAAGATTTCTATGTATAACGTAATGGTAGATATGCTACGTCAAACAAAATAAGAAATGTGTGGTTGTCCTGTATGGAACATCAATTAATATTTTCTTATCATGGTTGACATGGATCTAATTACTTACAAAAATAAAAAAAAAATGGTAGTCGTTTTATAACAGCTAGCTTGCTTAAAACCCACATCAGATGTCCCATGTGGTTTGCCAAACACATTGAAATGAGCAATAAGTCTAAAACATGTCTACGGTTGTATCCCCTACTTGCAAAATAACCGAAATATTAATAATCATTAACAAATAACTTTTACTTCGATGCATAATTTTATTAGTTGCTTAGTCGATGTTTCTGATTTTAAATATGATCTTAAGATTAATTTTCTTTATAAATTCAAGGCAATAAAATTTTGGAATTCAAGGTAAAACAATAGACCGTCGCCCAGTATTATTTCTTATAATATTTTGGCTGAATAAAAAGTAATTAAAATCATTTATATATAAACATATATCTGAGAATGCTTCATGCA